>NC_069501.1:825694446-825864446 GCF_027579735.1 Bombina bombina
GTCAAATACATTTATTTGAATTTAAAACATCATATAAAAAACACACTCTTAGTATAAGTTGTGTCATCCAAGTGTTCAAATTAAAACATATGCAACGCGTTTCTCGGTAAACACTGTTTCCTCAGGCATATTACGTTTGTCAGTTACGAGTATGTAGTTACATATTTATTTATATATCATTGGTAGCAACAATTATCAAAATGTATGTGGTACATCCTTTGGGCTGTTGGGAATTACAATTTTGTTAACAAAAGCTTAAAGGGACAGTACACTGTAAAATTGTTTTTCCATTAATGTATTTTAAATGACTTGTTATACCAACTGCAGAGCATAAAATATTTGAGAAATTCCATTTCTCCTGTTAAGTGTAGTCAGTCCACGGGTCATCCATTAGTTATGGGATTATAACTCCTCCCTAACAGGAAGTGCAAGAGGATCACCCAAGCAGAGCTGCTATATAGCTCCTCCCCTCTACGTCATACCCAGTCATTCTCTTGCACCTAACTAAAGATAGGACGTGTGAGAGGACTGTGGTGTGTTAAACTTAGTTTTTATTTCTTCAATCAAAAGTTTGTTATTTTAAACGGCACCGGAGTGTGTTGTTTGTTCTCAGGCAGCATTAGAAGAAGAATCTGCCTGAGTTTTTCTATGATCTTAGCGGTCGTAACTAAGATCCACTTGCTGTTCTCGGCCATTCTGAGGAGTGAGGTAACTTCAGAACAGGGGATAGCATGCAGGGTCCACCTGCAAGGAGGTATGTGCAGTAAATTATTTTCTAAGGAATGGAATTGACTGAGAAAATACTGCTAATACCGATGTAATGTAAGTGCAGCCTTAAATGCAGTAGTAGCGACTGGTATCAGGCTGATATGTATGTATGTATACTCTGAGGTATTTCTGGGGAATGGAATTTCACTGAGAAAATACTGTCAATATTAAAGTAATATTTGAGCCTGCACTGCAGTGAAAGCGACTAGCAGCAGGCTTATTAATAACACTTCATAATTTTCAATTTTTAAAACGTTTACTGGCATGTTAATCGTTTTTTTCTGAGGTACTTAGTGATAAAACTTTATGGGCATGATTTTTACCACATGGCTGTCGTTTTTTTCTGAATAAAAACAGTTTACTGAGCTTCCCCACTGTTGTAATATGAGTGGGAGGGGCCTATTTTAGCGCTTTATTGCGCAGTAAAAATTTAGTCAGTCTTCCTATTTCTTCCTCCATGATCCAGGACGTCTCTACAGAGCCCAGGGGTCTGCAAAATTAGTTTGAGGGAGGTAATCAGTCACAGCAGACCTGTGACAGTGTGTTTGACTGTGATAAAAACGTTTATTATTTCAACTGTTATCCGTTTTGGGTATTAAGGGGTTAATCATCCTTTTGCTGGTGGGTGCAATCCTCTGCTAACTTTATACATTTTCTGTTAAAATTTGGTTGTTTTAACATATTTGGTTCATTGTTAATTCAATTGTGTCACATTTTTATGTTTCTTAAAGGCGCAGTAGCGTTTTTTATATAGCTTGTAAATTTATTTAAAAGTTTTTTCCAAGCTTGCTAGTGTTATTGCTAGTCTGTTTAAACATGTCTGACACAAATGAATCTGTTTGTTCACTATGTTTAAATGCCAATGTGGAGCCCAATAGAAATTTGTGCACTCAATGTATAGATGTTACTTTGAATAAAAGTCAAACTTTATATGTTAAAAAAATATCACCAGACAACGAGGGGGAAGTTATGCCGACTAACTCTCCTCACGTGTCAGTACCTTCGCCTCCCGCTCAGGAGGTGCGTGATATTGTGGCGCCAAGTACATCAGGGCGGCCCATACAAATCACTTTGCAAGACATGGCTAATGTTATGACTGAAGTACTATCTAAATTGCCAGAATTAAGACGTAAACGTGATCACTCTGGGGTAAGAACAGAGTGCGCTGATAATAGTAGAGCCATGTCTGATACTGCGTCACAATTTGCAGAACATGAGGACGGAGAGCTTCATTCTGTGGGTGACGGATCTGATCCAAGTAAACTGGATTCAGAGATTTCAAATTTTAAATTTAAGCTTGAGAACCTCCGTGTATTACTAGGGGAGGTATTAGCGGCTCTGAATGATTGTAACACGGTTGCAATTCCAGAGAAAGTATGTAGGCTGGATAAATATTTTGCGGTACCGGCGTGTACTGACGTTTTTCCTATACCTAAAAGGCTTACAGAAATTGTTAACAAGGAGTGGGATAGACCCGGTGTGCCCTTTTCACCCCCTCCTATATTTAGAAAAATGTTTCCAATAGACGCCACCACACGGGACCTATGGCAGACGGTCCCTAAGGTGGAGGGAGCAGTTTCTACTCTGGCTAAGCGCACCACTATCCCGGTGGAGGATAGCTGTGCTTTTTCAGATCCAATGGATAAAAAGTTAGAGGGTTACCTTAAGAAAATGTTTGTTCAGCAAGGTTTTATATTACAACCCCTTGCATGCATCGCGCCTGTCACTGCTGCGGCGGCATTCTGGTTTGAGTCTCTGGAAGAGACCCTTAGCACAGCTCCATTGGATGAGATTATGAACAAGCTTAAAGCCCTTAAGCTAGCTAATTCATTTATTTCTGATGCCGTAGTACACTTAACCAAACTTACGGCTAAGAACTCCGGATTCGCCATTCAAGCGCGCAGAGCGCTGTGGCTTAAATCCTGGTCAGCTGATGTGACTTCTAAATCTAAATTGCTTAATATTCCTTTCAAAGGGCAGACATTATTCGGGCGCGGCTTGAAAGAAATTATCGCTGACATTACTGGAGGTAAGGGCCATGCCCTGCCTCAAGACAGGGCCAAACCAAAGGCTAAACAGTCTAATTTTCGTGCCTTTCGTAACTTCAAGGCAGGAGCAGCATCAACTTCCTCCGCTCCAAGACAGGAAGGAACTGTTGCTCGCTACAGACAGGGCTGGAAACCTAACCAGTCCTGGAACAAGGGCAAGCAGGCCAGAAAACCTGCTGCTGCCCCTAAGACAGCATGAAGTGAGGGCCCCCGATCCGGAAACGGATCTAGTGGGGGGCAGACTTTCTCTCTTCGCCCAGGCTTGGCCAAGAGATGTTCAGGATCCCTGGGCGTTGGAGATCATATCTCAGGGATATCTTCTGGACTTCAAAGCTTCTCCTCCACAAGGGAGATTTCATCTTTCAAGGTTATCAGCAAACCAGATAAAGAAAGAGGCGTTTCTACGCTGTGTACAAGACCTCTTACTAATGGGACTGATCCACCCAGTTCCGCGGTTGGAACACGGGCAAGGATTCTATTCAAATCTGTTTGTGGTTCCCAAAAAAGAGGGAACCTTCAGACCAATCTTGGACTTAAAGATCCTAAACAAATTCCTAAGAGTTCCATCGTTCAAAATGGAAACTATTCGAACCATCTTACCCATGATCCAAGATGGTCAGTACATGACCACAGTGGATTTAAAGGATGCCTACCTTCACATACCGATTCACAAGGATCATTACCGGTATCTAAGATTTGCCTTCCTAAACAGGCATTACCAGTTTGTAGCTCTTCCCTTCGGGTTAGCTACGGCTCCAAGAATCTTTACAAAGGTTCTGGGCTCTCTTCTGGCGGTACTAAGACCGCGAGGCATAGCAGTAGCTCCGTACCTAGACGACATTCTGATACAAGCGTCAAGTTTCCAAACTGCCTAGTCTCATACAGAGTTAGTTCTGGCATTTCTAAGGTCGCATGGGTGGAAGGTGAACGTAGAAAAGAGTTCTCTATTGCCACTCACAAGAGTTCCCTTTCTAGGGACTCTTATAGATTCTGTAGAAATGAAAATTTACCTGACGGAGGACAGGTTATCAAAACTTCTAAATGCTTGCCGTGTCCTTCATTCCATTCAACACCCGTCAGTGGCTCAGTGCATGGAGGTAATCGGCTTAATGGTAGCGGCAATGGACATAGTACCATTTGCGCGCCTGCATCTCAGACCGCTGCAATTGTGCATGCTAAGTCAGTGGAATGGGGATTACTCAGATTTGTCCCCTCTGCTAAATCTGGATCAAGAGACCAGAGATTCTCTTCTATGGTGGCTTTCTCGGCCACATCTGTCCAAGGGGATGCCCTTCCGCAGGCCAGATTGGACGATTGTAACAACAGACGCCAGCCTTCTAGGTTGGGGCGCAGTCTGGAATTCCCTGAAGGCTCAGGGATCATGGACTCAGGAGGAGAGACTCCTTCCAATAAACATTCTGGAATTAAGAGCAATTTTCAATGCTCTTCTGGCTTGGCCTCAGTTAGCAACTCTGAGGTTCATCAGGTTTCAGTCGGACAACATCACGACTGTGGCTTACATCAACCATCAAGGAGGAACAAGGAGTTCCCTAGCGATGATGGAAGTCTCAAAGATAATTCGCTGGGCAGAGTCTCACTCTTGCCACCTGTCAGCGATCCACATCCCAGGCGTGGAGAACTGGGAGGCGGATTTTCTAAGTCGCCAGACCTTTCATCCGGGGGAGTGGGAACTTCATCCGGAGGTGTTTGCCCAACTGCTTCATCTTTGTGGCAAACCAGATCTGGATCTCATGGCATCTCGCCAGAACGCCAAGCTTCCTTGTTACGGATCCAGGTCCAGGGACCCGGGAGCTTTGCTGATAGATGCTCTGACAGCACCTTGGGTCTTCAACATGGCTTATGTGTTTCCACCTTTCCCGATGCTTCCTCGATTGATTGCCAGGATCAAACAGGAGAGAGCATCGGTGATTCTAATAGCGCCTGCGTGGCCACGCAGGACCTGGTATGCAGATCTAGTGGACATGTCGTCCTGTCCACCATGGTCTCTGCCTCTGAGACAGGACCTTCTGATTCAGGGTCCTTTCAAACATCCAAATCTAATTTCTCTGAGGCTGACTGCATGGAGATTGAACGCTTGATTCTATCAAAGCGTGGATTCTCGGAGTCAGTGATCGATACCTTAATACAGGCTAGGAAACCTGTTACCAGGAAAATTTACCATAAAATATGGCGTAAATACTTATATTGGTGCGAATCCAAGAGTTACTCATGGAGTAAGGTTAGGATTCCTAGGATATTGTCTTTTCTACAAGAAGGTTTAGAAAAGGGTTTATCTGCTAGTTCGTTAAAGGGACCGATTTCAGCTCTGTCTATCCTTTTACACAAACGTCTGGCAGAAGTTCCAGACGTTCAGGCCTTTTGTCAGGCTTTGGCTAGGATTAAGCCTGTGTTTAAGACTGTTGCTCTGCCGTGGAGCTTTAACTTAGTTCTTAACGTTCTGCAAGGTGTTCCGTTTGAACCCCTTCATTCCATCGATATCAAGCTGTTATCTTGGAAAGTTCTGTTTTTAATGGCTATTTCCTCGGCTTGAAGAGTCTCTGAGTTATCGGCCTTACATTGTGATTATCCTTATATGATTTTTCATTCAGACAAGGTAGTTCTGCGTACTAAACCTGGGTTCTTACCTAAGGTAGTCACTAACAAGAATATCAATCAAGAGATTGTTGTTCCATCATTGTGCCCTAACCCTTCTTCAAAGAAGGAACGACTTTTGCACAATCTGGACGTCGTCCGTGCCCTGAAATTTTATTTGCAGGCAACTAAAGATTTTCGTCAAACTTCTTCCCTGTTTGTCGTTTATTCTGGACAGAGGAGAGGTCAAAAAGCTTCGGCTACCTCTCTCTCTTTTTGGCTTCGTAGCATAATACGTTTAGCCTATGAGACTGCTGGACAGCAGCCTCCTGAAAGGATTACAGCTCATTCTACTAGAGCTGTGGCTTCCACTTGGGCCTTTAAGAATGAGGCCTCTGTTGAACAGATTTGCAAGGCTGCAACTTGGTCTTCACTTCACACTTTTTCAAAATTTTACAAATTTGACACTTTTGCTTCTTCGGAGGCTGTTTTTGGGAGAAAGGTTCTACAGGCAGTGGTTCCTTCCGTGTAAAGATCCTGCCTGTCCCTCCCGTCATCCGTGTACTTTTAGCTTTGGTATTGGTATCCCATAAGTAATGGATGACCCGTGGACTGACTACACTTAACAGGAGAAAATATAATTTATGCTTACCTGATAAATTCATTTCTCCTGTAGTGTAGTCAGTCCACGGCCCGCCCTGTTTTTACGGCAGGTCTAAATTTTAATTAAACTCCAGTCACCACTGCACCCTATAGTTTCTCCTTTCTCGTATGGTTTCGGTCGAATGACTGGATATGACGTAGAGGGGAGGAGCTATATAGCAGCTCTGCTTGGGTGATCCTCTTGCACTTCCTGTTAGGGAGGAGTTATAATCCCATAAGTAATGGATGACCCGTGGACTGACTACACTACAGGAGAAATGAATTTATCAGGTAAGCATAAATTATATTTTTCATGCTTATTTGTGTATATGAAGTAGCTGATTTTGTGCTTTGAAACCACAGCATATTACAATGGGTTGAACTTAAAGGTGATATCAGATCTCATTATGTTCTAGGTTTGTGTAAACAGACTTGCTTCCTTATCTTTTTTTGGCTGGAACACCAAAGCTCAATACATAGAGAGAACAATGGAAAATAATCATTGTATTACTTACCTATCTTGCATCCCACTGAGAGTGTAATCTCTTCTGCTGGCTGTGTATACTTAGGCTATTCAATAGCCTATACTCCAGTATTAATTTGTTCAGTATAGGTGCAATACCACAGGCTAAATTAGCTATTTCAAATGCTGAAATAGGAGTAAAGGAGCTACTTGTAACCAATTTAATACACTCTTGCAGGTTAAAAGGATCATTGGGAATAATCTAAAGAAGAGAACATTTTTGGGTGAACTGTCCCTTTAAGTGATGACCTGTGATGTTTTTTTCAAAGGTGTTTAGAGTGAGACAATCATTAAGCTGTCACAAATCACATGTGTACTGTATGTGTATCAGGTGCATTCATTTATCAACTCTAAGATGAAAGGTACTGATAGGCTTGTAATACAGAGGGAAGCAGGTGTGTTCTGGGTGAATAGGTAGCGTAGCCCTATTTTTAGGCACAAACTTAATATGCCTGAGGAAACTGTGTTTACAGAGAAACGCATTGCATATGTTTTAATTTGAACACTTGGATGTCACAGTTTATACCAGGAGTGTGTTTTTTTTATATGATGTTTTTAATTCAAATAAATGTATTTGACTTTTTATGAAACACTCGTTTAACTGTGCTAAATTCTGAGTCCCAAGTCTATGCTGCTTTGATAGTCACCCACTTCACACGCTGAGGATCCTGTGTGCCACCAGTGCCGGTGTTCTAAAATAAGTTGTCTACCATAAGAATGTGTCCACCACGTCACTTCCGGTGGACACATTCAGCTGCTGGAGGTTTGTGGCGCTCACTGTGCATGCGCTAGAGGCCCAACCTCCTTAAAGCAGCTGATTTACACGGGTCAAGGAAATATATGGCACCACATTCCTGAGCGCACGTTACTGGTTGCAAAATCAGACGGAACAAGCTGTCTGTCATTGGATTTTGTAACCAGAAAGTGCGCCAGACGAGTTGCAGAATCTATACACCACCACACAACGGCTGCAACGACTTGCACAGCTATTAACCCCTCATACTCACTCGACAAGTTCAGCCAGTCCCTTCACTGTGTAACAATCTGAGGGGGGGAATATTTGAAACAATTTATCTCTTTTTGTGAGTCTCAGTCACCCTCTGTCAATCATCTTTTCTTATTTGCAAAAATAGATAACTTGTTTCAAATACTCCCCCCTCAGATTGTTACACAGTGAAGGGACTGGCTGAACTTGTTGACTGAGTATAAGGGGTTAATAGCAGTGCAAGTCGTTGCAGCCGTTGTGTGGTGGTGTACAGATTCTGTGACCCGTCTGGCGCACTTTCTAGTTACAAAATTCGAAGACAAACAGCTTGTTCTGTCTGAATTTGCAACCAGTAACGTGCATTCAGGAATGGGGTTCCATATATTTCCTCGACCCGTGTAAATACGCTGTTTTAAGGAGGTTGGGCCTCTAGCGCTTGCGCAGTGAGCGCCACAAACCTCAAGCAGCTGATTCACGTCACCGGAAGTGACGTTGTAGACACATTCCTACGCGATAGACAACTTATTTTAGAACACCGGAGTTCAGCTACGTGGATTGCTGCAAAAGATCCAGCCTGTGTCTATTGTCATAAGAGATTGCCTTTCCTAAATGTGAGTACCCTGTATGGAATTGCTTTGCTTTGAAATTGCCGATTCTGACTGATACGCACACTTTTGTTTTACCATCCCTATCTGAATCATGAAAGTTTAATTTTGACTAGTCTGTCCCTTTAATGTATTCCTAAACTTTCAGTCACTTAGCTACAGGGATTACCAAAATATATGGACATGTTATTTCTAAATATTAGGGTTTTCAGTGTTTTTTGTTTGGGTTTGTTATCTAAACTTTAACAATGGTCTATAAAGCATAAGCGTTTTTCTCTTTTACCCATGTCACCCGTAGCTTTTGTCTTTTTACACATTGCATTCTGTATTTCACAGCAGAAAGTGATAAGCGACACATAAGGGATTTTGCCTTGTGGAAAGCATGCAAACCATCAGAGCCTTTCTGGACATCTCCTTGGGGTAAAGGAAGGCCAGGCTGGCATATTGAGTGCTCCACTGTTGCAAGGTAAGTATGTTTATCTGAAGCTGTTTTATAACATTCTCTGTCTATCTAATCAGTCAGTCAATTTGTCTATCTATTAATATATATTGGTTAAAGCACCTGTCAATGTTTGTCCTGTGCACCAATTCCTAATGTGGTTGCATATAGTCTTCAGATTTATTGATACACAAACTGGAAAGATTAATAATGGCCACACATCTTTCTCTGGCGTTTATTACTATGTTAAAGGGACATGAAACTTTAAATTTTTCTTTTATGATTCAGATAGAACATCCAATTTTAAACAGTGTTCCAATTTATGGCTATTATCAATTTTACTTAATTCTCTTGGTATCCTTTATTGAAGCATCAGAAATTCACTACTGGGAGCTATCTGAATACATTGGTAAGCCGATGAGGAGGCATATATGTGCAGCCACCAATCATCATCAGCATCTCCCAGCTCCTGAGCCTACCTAGGTATGCTTTGTAACAATGGATACAAAGAGAACAAAGCAAATTTGAAAAAAAAAAAAAAATGGCAATTAAAATGGTATGCTCTATCTGAATTATGAGATATTTTTGGGATATTTTATGTCCCTTTAAGATAAAATTGGTACCCTTGTACCTCCATTTGGAATTGTTCCGTTTTTTTTATCTTAAATGTATCACCTGCTTGAACTAATTAAAGATTGTGCTATGGTATTATGCCTGGTTGAAACATGTATTAATTTTTCATTGTTTTTTTCCATTCAAGAATGGTATCACAAGCGTCTGTGGTGAAAACCTATAAAACAAGATATTTCACCTTTTCCTTCTTAATACAGGGAGAGTCCACAGCTGCATTTATTACTTGTGGGAATACAGAACCTAGCCACCAGGAGGAGGCAAAGACACCCAGCCAAAGGCTTAAATACCTCCCCCACTTCCCTCATTCCCCAGTCATTCTTTGCCTTTCGTCACAGGAGGTTGGCAGAGAAGTGTCAGAAGATTTCAGAGTTGTTCCTTAGGAAGGGTATCTGCCCTTCGAGATGGGACTGGAGTTTTAAGTAGTCTTGTTAGCCTCTCAGTGAGAGCATTGACGAAAGAGTCTGGAGATGCAGGGAGAGTCTATCTGCGAAACCATCTAGGCTCATATTAACTGCTCCTTAAGCAATCAGCGTTGACGAGTTTCCCTGCCTGCTTTCTTCACTCAAGTCCATGTCAGATGTGCTGCTACAATCTGTCAAACTTGAAGGACCGTGTTACTGTTTCACGGCATAGATTGCGGTAAGATCGTTTCATTTTTTACACATATTGCAAACGCTAGAAGACAGGATCACAGTGTGGCTTCTTTTATCTATATGGAATCAAGGGTTAATATCTCCTAAGGGGGATTATGAACAGTTGGGTTTAATGATATATGCTTTATTTGATTTTATGCTGCATTTTGTGTAAGAGGTTTATGGGCTCATAGGCTAAGATGGAACATACAGCTTTCACTTTCACTTTGAAGGTTGCACAGCTTAAAAGCTTGGCGCGCTTTTTCTCATAGCAGTGACGGTCCTGCATTGCGCACCATGTGAACGGAATGGTCGAGGCTTCCATTTCCTTTCTCTTATCCGAGTTACTACCGGAGAGGATTTTTATCTCTGTCCTGTCTGGGTCATAGGAGGTAGTGAGTGCCCCAGCCATTGGGGGTATAAAGGTGCCGCTTTTTTATTTTAAATAAAGTTCTTTTTCTTTCATGTAAGTGGCAAAAATCCATGAGCTAGTGACGTATGGGATATACATTCCTACCAGGAGGGGGCAAAGTTTCCCAAACCTCAAAATGCCTATAAATACACCTCCCACCACACACATACTTCAGTTTTACAAACTTTGCCTCCCTGTGGAGGTGGTGAAGTAAGATGTGCTTGATTTTCTTTTGTGAAAGGCGCTTTTAAGCATTTTGAAGCCCGATTCCTCTCAGAGTACAGTGTTTGTCAGAGGGATGTGAAGGGAGTATTGCCTGTTGATTTAGTGGTTTCACCCATGGGAAATCCTTTCAAAGGCTCTCTGTAATCGTTCGCAGGGATTCATTCCTTGCCTCCCTTTTCAGATCGACATTATACTCTTATACCATTACCTCTGCTGATATTTCTCCTACATTGGTGTGTCCGGTCCACGGCTTCATCCTTACTTGTGGGATATTCTCATTCCCTACAGGAAATGGCAAAGAGAGCACACAGCAAAAGCTGTCCATATAGCCCCCCCTCTGGCTCCGCCCCCCCAGTCATTCTCTTTGCCGCTCTGAACAAGTAGCATCTCCACGGGGATGGTAAAGAGTATGTGGTGTTAGTTGTAGTTTTATTTCTTCTATCAAGAGTTTGTTATTTTAAAATAGTGCCGGTTTGTACTATTTACTCTACAACAGAAAGTGATGAAGATTTCTGTTAAAAGAGGAGTATGATTTTAGCACCAGTAACTAAAATCCATTGCTGTTCCCACGCAGGACTGTTGAAACCAGAGAACTTCAGTTGGGGGGAACAGTTTGCAGGCTTATCTGCTTCAGGTATGACCAGTCTCTTTTCTAACAAGACCTAGTAATGCTAGAAGACTGTCAGTTTTCCCTTATGGGATAGGTAAGCCATTTTCTTAGACTCAGTAACAGATTTAAGGCTTATAAATTGGGCTCTATGCTGGTTGACACTTTTGTGGGCTAAATCGATTAATTTTTATCATATTTATATGACATTTGGAGTGTTTTGCAAACTTTGAAACACTTTTGGGAACGTTTATTTGTGCCTGGCAGTTGTTTAGACGCCTAATCTTGTCAGAAAGGCCCCTTCACTCTGGAATCCAGAGGGAGGAGGCCTCATTTTCGCGCCTCAGTTGCGCAGTTACTTTCTCTAGGCAGTGCATGCAGCTTCACGTGAGAGGGTCCAGTGGCTTAGAAAAGGACTCAGAAAGGCTTATTACTGTGGTGAATAACCCCTAAGGAAGGTAAAAGCCGCAGCAAAGTCTGTGACAGGGACTGTAGTGTGTTTTAACCGGTAAACTGAGATATTAGCTCCGGTTTGCTCATTTAAGGGTTAAGAGACTTGAAATTTGGTGTGCAATACTTTCAAAGCATTAAGACACTGGGGTATAAATTTAATAAAGATCGGATATTTCTTTGATAGTTTTTCGATCATTCAGAAATAAAGTGTGCTCTTTTTATTATTTAAAGAGACAGTAACGGTTTTGTTTAAAATTGTTTTTATTGCATTAAAAACCTGCCTAAGTCTGTCTAACATGTCTGTGCCTTCAGATAGCATATATTCTGTGTGTATGGAGGCCAAGGTGGTTCCCCCTTTCAATGTATGTGCAAATTGTGCCATGGCGTCCAAACAAAGTAAGGACAGTACTGTCACATTTAATAATGTTGCCCAAGATGATTCTTTAAATGAAGGTAGTGGGGATAGTTCATCATCCTCTCCTTCTGTGTCAACACCAGCTTTGCCCGCGCAGGCGATACCTAGTACATCTAGCGCGCCAATGCTTGTTACTATGCAGCAATTAACAGCAGTAATGGATAATTCTATAGCAGCTCTTTTATCCAAACTGCCAGCATTTCCTAGAAAGCGTGATTGCTCAGTTTTAAATACAGAGGATGAGCAAGTAGGCGCTGACGATAATTTATCTGTTATACCCTCACATCAATCTGAATTGGCAGTGAGAGAGGGTCTGTCTGAGGGAGAAATTTCTGATTCAGGAAAAATTTCTCAGCTGGCAGAACCTGATATCGTGGCATTTAAATTTAAGCTAGAACATTTCCGCGCCCTGCTTAAGGAGGTGCTAGCTACACTTGATGATTGTGATTCTTTGGTGATTCCAGAGAAGTTGTGCAAAATGGAGAAATTCTTAGAGGTCCCAGTGCACGCTGATGCTTTTTCGATACCCAAGAGGGTGGCGGACATAGTGACTAAGGAGTGGGAGAAGCCAGGTGTCCCTTTTGTTCCCCCTCCTATATTTAAGAAAATGTTTCCCATTGTCGACCCCAGAAGGGACGCATGGCAAACGGTCCCTAAGGTAGAGGGGGCAGTTTCAACGTTAGCTAAGCGCACAACTATTCCTATAGAGAACAGTTGCGCTTTCAAAGATCCTATGGATAAAAAATTGGAAGGATTGCTTAAAAAGATTCTTGTTCAGAAAGGTTTCCTTCTTCAACCAATTTCGGGCATTATTCCTGTCACCACGGCGGCGTCTTTTTGGTTCGATGAACTAGAAAATTCGCTCCAAAAGGAGACTCCATATGATGAAGTCATGGACAGAATTCACGCACTAAAGTTGGCTAATTCCTTTATTTTGGATGCCGCTTTTCAATTGGCTAAATTAGCGGCGAAAAATTCAGGTTTTGCAATAGTGGCGCGCAGGGCGCTTTGGCTAAAATCTTGGTCGGCGGATGTGTCGTCCAAAACAAAATTGCTTAATATTCCTTTCAAAGGTAAGACCCTTTTCGGGCCAGAATTGAAGGAGATTATTTCAGACATCACTGGGGGAAAGGGCCATGCCCTCCCACAGGATAGGCCTTTCAAGGCTAAGAATAAGTCTAATTTTCGTTCCTTTCGCAATTTCAGGAACGGGCCGGCTCCTAACTCTGCAGCCTCTAGACAAGAGGGTAACGCTTCCCAGCCTAAACCAGCATGGAAACCATTGCAAGGCTGGAACAAGGGTAAACAGGCCAAGAAGCCTGCTGCTGCTACCAAGACAGCATGAAGGGGTAGCCCCCGATCCGGGACAGGATCTAGTAGGGGGCAGACTTTCGCTCTTTGCTCAGGCTTGGGCAAGAGATGTTCCGGATCCCTGGGCACTAGAAATTGTCTCTCAGGGGTATCTTCTGGAGTTCAAGGAACTTCCTCCAAGGGGAAGGTTCCACATGTCTCGCTTATCTTCAGACCAGATAAAGAGACAGGCATTCTTACGTTGCGTAGGAGACCTATTAAAGATGGGAGTGATACACCCAGTTCCAACAGCGGAACAAGGTCTGGGTTTTTACTCAAACCTGTTTGTAGTTCCCAAAAAGGAAGGAACTTTCAGGCCAATTCTGGATTTAAAAATTCTAACAAATTCCTCAGAGTTCCATCATTGAAAATGGAAACCATTCGGACGATTTTACCAACGATCCAGGAGGGTCAATATATGACTACCGTGGACCTAAAGGATGCGTACCTGCATATTCCTATCCACAAAGATCATCATCAGTTCCTGAGGTTCGCCTTTCTGGACAAACATTACCAGTTCATGGCTCTTCCATTCGGTTTAACCACTGCTCCCAGAATTTCCACAAAGGTGCTAGGGTCCCTTCTAGCGGTCCTAAGGCCGAGGGGCATTGCAGTAGCACCTTACCTAGACGACATTCTAATTCAAGCGTCGTCCCTTTCCAAAGCAATGGCTCATACAGACATTGTTTTAGCCTTTCTCAGGACTCACGGGTGGAAGGTGAACATAGAAAAGAGTTCCCTGTCCCCGTCCACAAGGGTTCCCTTTCTGGGAACAATAATAGACTCTGTAGAAATGAAGATTTTTCTGACAGAGGTCAGAAAGTTAAAGCTTCTAAACGCTTGTCGAGTTCTTCAATCTATTCCTCAGCCTTCCATAGCTCAGTGCATGGAGGTAATAGGACTAATGGTTGCGGCAATGGACGTGGTTCCTTTTGCTCAAATTCATTTAAGACCATTGCAACTGTGCATGCTCAAACAGTGGAATGGGGATTATGCAGACTTGTCTCCCCAGATTCAAGTAGACCAGGTAACCAGAGACTCACTCCTCTGGTGGTTGACTCGGGGAATGAGTTTCCGCAGACCGGAGTGGATCATTGTCACGACCGACGCCAGTCTCTTAGGCTGGGGCGCGGTCTGGGACTCCCTGAAAGCTCAGGGTCTATGGTCTCGGGAAGAGTCTCTTCTCCCGATAAACATTTTGGAACTGAGAGCGATATTCAATGCGCTCCTGGCTTGGCCTCAACTAGCGAAGGCCAGGTTCATAAGATTTCAGTCGGACAACATGACGACTGTAGCGTACATCAATCATCAGGGGGGAACAAAGAGTTCCTTGGCGATGAGAGAGGTATCCAAGATCATCAAATGGGCGGAGGATCACTCCTGCCATCTATCTGTAATTCACATCCCAGGAGTAGACAACTGGGAGACGGATTATTTAAGTCGTCAGACTTTCCATCCGGGGGAGTGGGAACTTCACCCGGAGGTCTTTGCCCAGTTAACTCAACTATGGGGCATTCCAGATATGGATCTGATGGCGTCTCGTCAGAACTCCAAGGTTCCTCGCTACGGGTCCAGATCCAGGGACCCCAAGGTGACACTAGTAGATGCATTGGTGGCGCCTTGGTCGTTCAATCTAGCTTATGTGTTTCCACCGTTCCCTCTCCTTCCCAGGCTTGTAGCCAGGATCAAACAAGAGAAGGCCTCAGTGATTCTAATAGCTCCTGCATGGCCACGCAGGACTTGGTATGCAGACCTGGTGAATACGTCATCGGCTCCACCATGGAAGCTACCTTTGAGGCAGGATCTTCTAGTACAAGGTCCATTCGAACATCCAAATCTAGTCTCTCTGCAACTGACTGCTTGGAAATTGAACGCTTGATTCTATCTAGGCGTGGGTTTTCAGATTCGGTTATAGATACTCTGGTTCAGGCCAGAAAACCTGTGACTAGGAAAATTTACCATAAGATATGGCAAAAATATATCTGTTGGTGCGAATCCAAGGGATACTCTTGGAGTAAAATTAGAATTCCTAGGATACTTTCCTTTCTCCAAGAGGGTTTGGATAAAGGTTTGTCAGCTAGTTCTCTAAAAGGACAGATATCTGCTCTGTCTGTCTTGTTGCACAAACGTCTGGCAGCCGTGCCAGATGTACAGGCGTTTGTACAGGCATTAGTTAGAATCAAGCCTGTCTACAGACCTATGACTCCTCCATGGAGTCTAAATTTAGTTCTTTCAGTTCTTCAAGGGGTTCTGTTTAAACCTTTGCATTCCATAGATATTAAATTACTATCTTGGAAAGTTCTGTTTTTAGTTGCGATTTCTTCTGCTAGAAGAGTTTCCGAATTGTCTGCTTTGCAGTGTACTTCACCCTATCTGGTATTCCATACAGATAAGGTAGTTTTACGTACTAAGCCTGGTTTTCTTCCAAAGGTGGTTTCCAATAGGAATATTAACCAGGAAATAGTTGTTCCTTCTCTGTGTCTGAATCCAGTTTCGAAGAAGGAACGTTTGTTACATAACCTAGATGTAGTTCGTGCTTTAAAATTCTATTTAGAAGCAACAAAGGATTTCAGACAGACTTCTTCTTTGTTTGTCGTCTATTCTGGTAAGAGGAGAGGTCAGAAAGCTACTGCTACCTCTCTTTCCTTTTGGCTAAAAAGCATCATCCGTTTGGCCTATGAGACTGCCGGCCGGCAGCCTCCTGAACGAATTACAGCTCACTCTACTAGAGCTGTGGCTTTCACATGGGCCTTAGAGAATGAGGCTTCTGTTGAACACATCTATAAGGCAGCGACTTGGTCTTCTCTGCATACTTTTGCCAAATTTTACAAATTCGATACTTATGCTTCTTCGGAGGCTGTTTTTGGGAGAAAGGTTTTGCAAGCTGTGGTGCCTTCCGTTTAGGTTACCTGACTTGTTCCCTCCCTTCATCCGTGTCCTAAAGCTTTTGTATTGGTTCCCACAAGTAAGGATGAAGCCGTGGACCGGACACACCAATGTAGGAGAAAACAGAATTTATGTTTACCTGATAAATTTCTTTCTCCTACGGTGTTTCCGGTCCACGGCCTGCCCTGGCTTTTAGTCAGGTTTAAAATTTTTATTTTTCTGTACACTACAGTCACCATGGCACCTTATAGTTTCTCCTTTCTCCAACATAGGTGTGTCCGGTCCACGGCGTCATCCTTACTTGTGGGATATTCTCTTCCCCAACAGGAAATGGCAAAGAGCCCAGCAAAGCTGGTCACATGATCCCTCCTAGGCTCCGCCTACCCCAGTCATTCTCTTTGCCGTTGTACAGGCAACATCTCCACGGAGATGGCTTAGAGTTTTTTAGTGTTTAACTGTAGTTTTTATTATTCAATCAAGAGTTTGTTATTTTGAAATAGTGCTGGTATGTACTATTTACTCAGAAACAGAAAAGAGATGAAGATTTCTGTTTGTATGAGGAAAATGATTTTAGCAACCGTCACTAAAATCCATGGCTGTTCCACACAGGACTGTTGAGAGCAATTAACTTCAGTTGGGGGAACAGTGAGCAGTCTCTTGCTGCTTGAGGTATGACACATTCTAACAAGACGATGTAATGCTGGAAGCTGTCATTTTCCCTCTGGGATCCGGTAAGCCATGTATATTACGATTGTAAATAAGGGCTTCAAAAAGGGCTTATTAAGACTGTAGACTTTTTTTGGGCTAAATCGATTGATTATTAACACATATTTAGCCTTGAGGAATCATTTTATCTGGGTATTTTGATATAATAATATCGGCAGGCACTGTTTTAGAGCATAGGCAGAGCCTCATTTTCGCGCCGGTGTTGCGCACTTGTTTTTGAGAGGCATGGCATGCAGTCGCATGTGAGAGGAGCTCTGATACTTAGAAAAGACTTTCTGAAGGCGTCATTTGGTATCGTATTCCCCTTGGGGCTTGGTTGGGTCTCAGCAAAGCAGATACCAGGGACTGTAAAGGGGTTAAAGTTCAAAACGGCTCCGGTTCCGTTATTTTAAGGGTTAAAGCTTCCAAATTTGGTGTGCAATACTTTTAAGGCTTTAAGACACTGTGGTGAAAATTTGGTAAATTTTGAACAATTCCTTCATGTTTTTTCGCATTTGCAGTAATAAAGTGTGTTCAGTTTAAAATTTAAAGTGACAGTAACTGTTTTATTTTAAAACGTTTTTTGTACTTGTTATCAAGTTTATGCCTGTTTAACATGTCTGAACTACCAGATAGACTGTGTTCTGAATGTGGGGAAGCCAGAATTCCTATTTATTTAAATAAATGTGATTTATGTGACAATGACAATGATGCCCAAGATGATTCCTCAAGTGAGGGGAGTAAGCATGGTACTGCATCATTCCCTCCTTCGTCTACACGAGTCTTGCCCACTCAGGAGGCCCCTAGTACATCTAGCGCGCCAATACTCCTTACTATGCAACAATTAACGGCTGTAATGGATAATTCTGTCAAAAACATTTTAGCCAAAATGAACACTTATCAGCGTAAGCGCGACTGCTCTGTTTTAGATACTGAAGAGCATGACGACGCTGATATTAATATTTCTGAAGGGCCCCTAACTCAGTCTGATGGGGCCAGGGAGGTTTTGTCTGAGGGAGAAATTACTGATTCAGGGAACATTTCTCAACAAGCTGAACCTGATGTGATTGCATTTAAATTTAAGTTGGAACATCTCCGCATTCTGCTTAAGGAGGTATTATCCACTCTGGATGATTGTGACAAGTTGGTCATCCCAGAGAAACTATGTAAAATGGACAAGTTCCTAGAGGTGCCGGGGCTCCCAGAAGCTTTTCCTATACCCAAGCGGGTGGCGGACATTGTTAATAAAGAATGGGAAAGGCCTGGTATTCCTTTCGTCCCTCCCCCCATATTTAAAAAATTGTTTCCTATGGTCGACCCCAGAAAGGACTTATGGCAGACAGTCCCCAAGGTCGAGGGAGTGGTTTCCACTTTAAACAAACGCACCACTATACCCATAGAGGATAGTTGTGCTTTCAAAGATCCTATGGATAAAAAATTAGAAGGTTTGCTTAAAAAGATGTTTGTTCAGCAGGGTTACCTTCTACAACCAATTTCATGCATTGTCCCTGTCGCTACAGCCGCATGTTTCTGGTTCGATGAGCTGATAAAGGCGGTCGACAGTGATTCTCCTCCTTATGAGGAGATTATGGACAGAATCAATGCTCTCAAATTGGCTAATTCTTTCACCCTAGACGCCACTTTGCAATTGGCTAGGTTAGCGGCTAAGAATTCTGGGTTTGCTATTGTGGCGCGCAGAGCGCTTTGGTTGAAATCTTGGTCGGCTGATGCGTCTTCCAAGAACAAGCTACTTAACATTCCTTTCAAGGGGAAAACGCTGTTTGGCCCTGACTTGAAAGAGATTATCTCGGATATCACTGGGGGTAAGGGCCACGCCCTTCCTCAGGATCGGCCTTTCAAGGCAAAAAATAAACCTAATTTTCGTCCCTTTCGTAGAAACGGACCAGCCCAAAGTGCTACGTCCTCTAAGCAAGAGGGTAATACTTCTCAAGCCAAGCCAGCTTGGAGACCAATGCAAGGCTGGAACAAGGGAAAGCAGGCCAAGAAACCTGCCACTGCTACCAAGACAGCATGAAATGTTGGCCCCCGATCCGGGACCGGATCTGGTGGGGGGCAGACTCTCTCTCTTCGCTCAGGCTTGGGCAAGAGATGTTCTGGATCCTTGGGCGCTAGAAATAGTCTCCCAAGGTTATCTTCTGGAATTCAAGGGACTTCCCCCAAGGGGGAGGTTCCACAGGTCTCAGTTGTCTTCAGACCACATAAAAAGACAGGCATTCTTACATTGTGTAGAAGACCTGTTAAAAATGGGAGTGATTCATCCCGTTCCATTAAGAGAACAAGGGATGGGGTTCTACTCCAATCTGTTTATAGTTCCCAAAAAAGAGGGAACGTTCAGACCAATCTTAGATCTCAAGATCTTAAACAAGTTTCTCAAGGTTCCATCGTTCAAGATGGAAACCATTCGAACTATTCTTCCTTCCATCCAGGAAGGTCAATTCATGACCACGGTGGATTTAAAGGATGCGTATCTACATATTCCTATCCACAAGGAACATCATCGGTTCCTGAGGTTCGCATTCCTGGACAAACATTACCAGTTCGTGGCGCTTCCTTTCGGATTAGCCACTGCTCCAAGGATTTTCACAAAGGTACTAGGGTCCCTTCTAGCTGTGCTAAGACCAAGGGGCATTGCTGTAGTACCTTACTTGGACGACATTCTGATTCAAGCGTCGTCCCTTCCTCAAGCAAAGGCTCACACGGACATTGTCCTGGCCTTTCTCAGATCTCACGGATGGAAAGTGAACGTGGAAAAGAGTTCTCTGTCTCCGTCAACAAGGGTTCCCTTCTTGGGAACAATAATAGACTCCTTAGAAATGAGGATTTTTCTGACAGAGGCCAGAAAAACAAAACTTCTAGACTCTTGTCGGATACTCCATTCCGTTCCTCTTCCTTCCATAGCTCAGTGCATGGAAGTGATCGGGTTGATGGTAGTGGCAATGGACATAGTTCCTTTTGCACGCATTCATCTAAGACCATTACAACTGTGCATGCTCAGTCAGTGGAATGGGGACTATACAGACTTGTCTCCGAAGATACAAGTAAATCAGAGGACCAGAGACTCACTCCGTTGGTGGCTGTCCCTGGACAACCTGTCACGAGGGATGACATTCCGCAGACCAGAGTGGGTCATTGTCACGACCGACGCCAGTCTGATGGGCTGGGGCGCGGTCTGGGGATCCCTGAAAGCTCAGGGTCTTTGGTCTCGGGAAGAATCTCTTCTACCGATAAATATTCTGGAACTGAGAGCGATATTCAATGCTCTCAAGGCTTGGCCTCAGCTAGCGAGGGCCAAGTTCATACGGTTTCAATCAGACAACATGACAACTGTTGCGTACATCAACCATCAGGGGGGAACAAGGAGTTCCCTGGCGATGGAAGAAGTGACCAAAATCATTCTATGGGCGGAGTCTCACTCCTGCCACCTGTCTGCTATCCACATCCCAGGAGTGGAAAATTGGGAAGCGGATTTTCTGAGTCGTCAGACATTGCATCCGGGGGAGTGGGAACTCCATCCGGAAATCTTTGCCCAAGTCACTCAGCTGTGGGGCATTCCAGACATGGATCTGATGGCCTCTCGTCAGAACTTCAAAGTTCCTTGCTACGGGTCCAGATCCAGGGATCCCAAGGCGGCTCTAGTGGATGCACTAGTAGCACCTTGGACCTTCAAACTAGCTTATGTGTTCCCGCCGTTTCCTCTCATCCCCAGGCTGGTAGCCAGGATCAATCAGGAGAGGGCGTCGGTGATCTTGATAGCTCCTGCGTGGCCACGCAGGACTTGGTACGCAGATCTGGTGAATATGTCATCGGCTCCTCCTTGGAAGCTACCTTTGAGACGAGACCTTCTTGTTCAGGGTCCGTTCGAACATCCGAATCTGGTTTCACTCCAGCTGACTGCTTGGAGATTGAACGCTTGATCTTATCGAAGCGAGGATTCTCAGATTCTGTTATCGATACTCTTGTTCAGGCCAGAAAGCCTGTAACTAGAAAGATTTACCACAAAATTTGGAAAAAATATATCTGTTGGTGTGAATCTAAAGGATTCCCTTGGGACAAGGTTAAGATTCCTAGGATTCTATCCTTCCTTCAAGAAGGATTGGAAAAAGGATTATCTGCAAGTTCCCTGAAGGGACAGATTTCTGCCTTGTCTGTGTTACTTCACAAAAAGCTGGCCGCTGTGCCAGATGTTCAAGCCTTTGTTCAGGCTCTGGTTAGAATTAAGCCTGTTTACAAACCTTTGACTCCTCCTTGGAGTCTCAATTTAGTTCTTTCAGTTCTTCAGGGGGTTCCGTTTGAACCCTTGCATTCCGTTGATATTAAGTTATTATCTTGGAAAGTTTTGTTTTTAGTTGCAATTTCTTCTGCTAGAAGAGTTTCAGAATTATCTGCTCTGCAGTGTTCTCCTCCTTATCTGGTGTTCCATGCAGATAAGGTGGTTTTACGTACTAAACCTGGTTTTCTTCCAAAAGTTGTTTCTAACAAAAACATTAACCAGGAGATTATCGTACCTTCTCTGTGTCCGAAACCAGTTTCAAAGAAGGAACGTTTGTTGCACAATTTGGATGTTGTTCGCGCTCTAAAATTCTATTTAGATGCTACAAAGGATTTTAGACAAACATCTTCCTTGTTTGTTGTTTATTCCGGTAAAAGGAGAGGTCAAAAAGCAACTTCTACCTCTCTCTCTTTTTGGATTAAAAGCATCATCAGATTGGCTTACGAGACTGCCGGACGGCAGCCTCCCGAAAGAATCACAGCTCATTCCACTAGGGCTGTGGCTTCCACATGGGCCTTCAAGAACGAGGCTTCTGTTGATCAGATATGTAGGGCAGCGACTTGGTCTTCACTGCACACTTTTACCAAATTTTACAAGTTTGATACTTTTGCTTCTTCTGAGGCTATTTTTGGGAGAAAGGTTTTGCAAGCCGTGGTGCCTTCCATTTAGGTGACCTGATTTGCTCCCTCCCTTCATCCGTGTCCTAAAGCTTTGGTATTGGTTCCCACAAGTAAGGATGACGCCGTGGACCGGACACACCTATGTTGGAGAAAACAGAATTTATGTTTACCTGATAAATTACTTTCTCCAACGGTGTGTCCGGTCCACGGCCCGCCCTGGTTTTTTTAATCAGGTCTGATAATTTATTTTCTTTAACTACAGTCACCACGGTACCATATGGTTTCTCCTATGCAAATATTCCTCCTTAACGTCGGTCGAATGACTGGGGTAGGCGGAGCCTAGGAGGGATCATGTGACCAGCTTTGCTGGGCTCTTTGCCATTTCCTGTTGGGGAAGAGAATATCCCACAAGTAAGGATGACGCCGTGGACCGGACACACCGTTGGAGAAAGTAATTTATCAGGTAAACATAAATTCTGTTTTTTCTCCTAACCGTCGGTCGAATGACTGGGGGGCGGAGCCAGAGGGGGGGCTATATGGACAGCTTTTGCTGTGTGCTCTCTTTTATAAAGAACAAGTATAGAGTGAGTGCACCTGGTGAGTGTTAATATTGAGGATTAAGTTTTTCAACCACGCTCTGTACCCTACAAGTGTGACGGTAGTTCCTTCAAACGACTGTCTAAGAATAAAGTATGAAATAACCAAGGTGAGGGGAGCTAAAGGTGTAGTTTATAGTGTTGTATGTCACAGTGTAACACAAATAAAATAATTATGCTTATAAAGATGCTTATAAAAATAAAAGTATTTATTTTAAACACTTTAAAACATGTTAAATATAAGTATAGAGCTCTAATATTTTAAAACATTTTAACCAATATACAAAGTACAATTTTGTAAGGACAATATTGGAGGATAAAAAGCAGTTGCTCTGATTTTGTATTCTTTGTGCTTTTGTAATTTGAGTCGTCTCGTTTATGGCATAAAAGTTTTTGTGATTTTGTTATTCTTGTACTCACGTTTTTGTCCTGAATGTTAAAAAACTTTTTTTAAAAAGCTTTTTGGTGCAAAAATAAAACCGTTGAAAAGGCAATGTATGTATAGAGTGGAAACAGCCTTCTGTTTTAATGATACTTCTTTAAATATCCTGAGGCTTTGGTTGACAACAAATGTAACAAGTTGTACAGCAGATGTATAGAGTTATGGAGGGTGATACAATGTATACCTCCTATTGATGTGCTAAATTTGTTAGCCGTTGTCCTAGCTGGAATGATGCTTGAAAGTTCCTCGATGTTTTGCAGGAGTTCAAGTGGATGTATCCGTTGGTCTCTGAGACTGTTTACCCTATTTAATTTGCTGGTTGATGTTCAGGGTTTGCAGGGGTCCTGACAAGCCGAAAATGTAATTTAACGCACTGCTCAAAAATTTGTGCAGGGATTGGTTAACAAAGAACCTTTAATCAACCGATCAGGATTCACTTACCCCTTTTTAAATATGACCGCGAACACTCTGAGGCATCTTGATAAAGGCATCCGCCGAAACGCGTAGATCTGTCCACCTGAGTGTGCACCCTCTCTGACACTATATGCCCACACTGTGGGAATTGAACTTTCTTTCATCCAACGGAACCAACTATATTTAGCGCTTGGAATTTAAAGCGCACAAGAAGAAATACACATTAGGAGACTTCAACAGACAGATAATATGTCCCGATCTTCAAAATCTACTTGAACTCCAAATTCGTGTATTGGACCACAGACAGAACAATCTACAAACGCTCCAAGCCTCTTAGAGACTCCTGCAAACCCTGAACATCAACCAGCAAATTAAATAGGGTAAACAGTCTCAGAGACCAACGGATACATCCACTTGAACTCCTGCAAAACATCGAGGAACTTTCAAGCATCATTCCAGCTAGGACAACGGCTAACAAATTTAGCACATCAATAGGAGGTATACATTGTATCACCCTCCATAACTCTATACATCTGCTGTACAACTTGTTACATTTGTTGTCAACCAAAGCCTCAGGATATTTAAAGAAGTATCATTAAAACAGAAGGCTGTTTCCACTCTATACATACATTGCCTTTTCAACGGTTTTATTTTTGCACCAAAAAGCTTTTTTAAAAAAGTTTTTTAACATTCAGGACAAAAACGTGAGTACAAGAATAACAAAATCACAAAAACTTTTATGCCATAAACGAGACGACTCAAATTACAAAAGCACAAAGAATACAAAATCAGAGCAACTGCTTTTTATCCTCCAATATTGTCCTTACAAAATTGTACTTTGTATATTGGTTAAAATGTTTTAAAGTATTAGAGCTCTATACTTATATTTAACATGTTTTAAAGTGTTTAAAATAAATACTTTTATTTTTATAAGCATCTTTATAAGCATAATTATTTTATTTGTGTTACACTGTGACATACAACACTACAGGGAGTGCAGAATTATTAGGCAAATGAGTATTTTGACCACATCATCCTCTTTATGCATGTTATCTTACTCCAAGCTGTATAGGCTCGAAAGCCTACTACCAATTAAGCATATTAGGTGATGTGCATCTCTGTAATGAGAAGGGGTGTGGTCTAATGACATCAACACCCTATATCAGGTGTGCATAATTATTAGGCAACTTCCTTTCCTTTGGCAAAATGGGTCAAAAGAAGGACTTGACAGGCTCAGAAAAGTAAAAAATAGTGAGATATCTTGCAGAGGGATGCAGCACTCTTAAAATTGCAAAGCTTCTGAAGCGTGATCATCGAACAATCAAGCGTTTCATTCAAAATAGTCAACAGGGTCGCAAGAAGCGTGTGGAAAAACCAAGGCGCAAAATAACTGCCCATGAACTGAGAAAAGTCAAGCGTGCAGCTGCCAAGATGCCACTTGCCACCAGTTTGGCCATATTTCAGAGCTGCAACATCACTGGAGTGCCCAAAAGCACAAGGTGTGCAATACTCAGAGACATGGCCAAGGTAAGAAAGGCTGAAAGACGACCACCACTGAACAAGACACACAAGCTGAAACGTCAAGACTGGGCCAAGAAATATCTCAAGACTGATTTTTCTAAGGTTTTATGGACTGATGAAATGAGAGTGAGTCTTGATGGGCCAGATGGATGGGCCCGTGGCTGGATTGGTAAAGGGCAGAGAGCTCCAGTCCGACTCAGACGCCAGCAAGGTGGAGGTGGAGTACTGGTTTGGGCTGGTATCATCAAAGATGAGCTTGTGGGGCCTTTTCGGGTTGAGGATGGAGTCAAGCTCAACTCCCAGTCCTACTGCCAGTTTCTGGAAGACACCTTCTTCAAGCAGTGGTACAGGAAGAAGTCTGCATCCTTCAAGAAAAACATGATTTTCATGCAGGACAATGCTCCATCACACGCGTCCAAGTACTCCACAGTGTGGCTGGCAAGAAAGGGTATAAAAGAAGAAAATCTAATGACATGGCCTCCTTGTTCACCTGATCTGAACCCCATTGAGAACCTGTGGTCCATCATCAAATGTGAGATTTACAAGGAGGGAAAACAGTACACCTCTCTGAACAGTGTCTGGGAGGCTGTGGTTGCTGCTGCACGCAATGTTGATGGTGAACAGATCAAAACACTGACAGAATCCATGGATGGCAGGCTTTTGAGTGTCCTTGCAAAGAAAGGTGGCTATATTGGTCACTGATTTGTTTTTGTTTTGTTTTTGAATGTCAGAAATGTATATTTGTGAATGTTGAGATGTTATATTGGTTTCACTGGTAAAAATAAATAATTGAAATGGGTATATATTTGTTTTTTGTTAAGTTGCCTAATAATTATGCACAGTAATAGTCACCTGCACACACAGATATCCCCCTAAAATAGCTATAACTAAAAACAAACTAAAAACTACTTCCAAAACTATTCAGCTTTGATATTAATGAGTTTTTTGGGTTAATTGAGAACATGGTTGTTGTTCAATAATAAAATTAATCCTCAAAAATACAACTTGCCTAATAATTCTGCACTCCCTGTATAAACTACACCTTTAGCTCCCCTCACCTTGGTTATTTCATACTTTATTCTTAGACAGTCGTTTGAAGGAACTACCGTCACACTTGTAGGGTACAGAGCGTGGTTGAAAAACTTAATCCTCAATATAAACACTCACCAGGTGCACTCACTCTATACTTGTTCTTTATAAATCACTTATTTCCTTCCATTGAGTTAGAGACACACCTATTTTCACACAAAGTAGTTTAACACTATATTATATATTTTTTATAATAAAACTATTATCCTACATAAAACAAAGTTTACTCCAATTTTTTGCACTTTTACATCCTTTATTCCCACCCATTTTTTCACAAAACTACCAATATGGATGTATTTGCACAAAGGGAAGAAATATTACAAGGTATTTCCATAGATTACCATAACCAAGATATAAACCCCCATTCAAATACTCCTAAAAGTTTGACAGAATTATGTGATGACTTGGAAAAACTCCTGATCAAAGAACTGAAAAATACGATAGAAATTAAATACACAGAAAAATACATTGAAAACAACATGGTCCCAAGAGGACTTAGACTAACCTCTTAAGGACATATGACGGAATTTTTCCGTCATAAAACAATTGAGCAAACTGAAAGCTGTGTCCTTAAAGGGTTAAAGAAAAATTGTACATTCAACTTAAACGATGAATTATCTAATGAATGGTTTGAGACCCTAGAAAACGCTTCTCTAACACTTATGAAAATAATAATCAAGTCTAGAAACATCACATTAAGTGAGACCAAAAAAGAAATAGACCAACAAAAAAACATTTTAAAAATTTATGAAAATCATACTGAGTTTCTAAACAATCAAAAGGAAATTTTTAACAACATTTCAACTTTTAAAGAAAATATTCTCGCCACTAAATCATCTAAATACAATAGAGATTTGGAAGATTATTCAGAAACTTTAGATATAGATACTTCTATAGAAATTAATTCCACTAACGAAAATACAGTTGAAATGGTCGCCTCTCCAATTCCAAAAACATTAGACAGATAACATTTGTTTGGGAAATCCAATCATATAAATAGTAAACAAAACAAACCTCAGCTTTCAAATCACACAACATTTAGGAACCAAATGAACCATACTTCATCAGACACACGAAATATAGAAGGATCAAATAAACAGCAAAACTATCATAGAAGACAATACATTAACTATCCTGATGACCAATACCACACAAAAGTGAGAACAGAAGAAAAAATCGTCAGTCAAAATAGATATGACACTAGAACACCCAAAAATTATTTTTCAAACCATTACTCACATAACAATTATGACATGCCGAATAACGACCCGAACACAGATTGGGGTTATACTCCGAGGAGAAATCACTCATATAGAGAATACCAAAACAATTCCTACTACAACAGAAATAATTATAACTCAAATCAAAGAGATAACTATGAACATAGATGGGGTAACCGAGAATGGAATAATAAACCGGATAATCAATATCCCTATAGACATAATTATGATCAATCTGATCGCTACACGTACAAAAATAAAAACACTTATTACAGCAATCATAAAAGAAACCAATTCGACTCCAACTCTGATTGGAGAATACAAACCAGAAACAGATATCAACCCTTAGAACAAGAAACAAGGTCCCCTGTACCTCATATCGCAGAACAACAGAGTTTTTTTAGAACAGGCCCCTTTGGGGGAAGGAACATCAAAAAACAACACACACCGCATCCTCCCAAAAAGAACCGTAAGAAACAAAAGAGGATTAGAGGTAGGAGAAACGGAAGAAAACCTAGACAAAATCCCAAAAAGACAGAAATAAAACATACCGGAATATTCAATATAAGTCAATACCCACTAAATCCTCTTCAAGAATCAGTTTTAAGTAAAGGTTTATCATTTGCACCGTCATGCAAATTAAATAAGTTCGAAACCCTCATAAACATAAACCAATACATACGTAAACTTACCTTAAAAAGATATTTTATTAAAAACCCTCTTGAGAACAAAACCCTCAAAGAAAATGAACAAAAATTCAAACACACAAATCTAAAAGCCTCCTCAACGTTCTATCCCACAAACGAAAAAAGCGAAGATATTAAGCTTTTTGAGAAAATGGTCAAACAGGATATAGACAAACTAGATCAAAATAAATACCAAGAGTGGAATATGACCCAAAGGGAACTAAAGATAATAAAAGATTTAAAAAATAATAAAGATATCACTATTAAGCAAGCTGATAAGGGCGGAGGAATAGTCCTTATGGACACATCTTTTTATTTAGAGGAATCATACAGACTTCTACATGATCAAACAACATATAAAAAACTGATATCCAATCCCATAAAAAATCAAACTAAAAAACTACAAGACCTTCTCACAAAAGCATTAAACTCAGGAGTACTCACAAAAAATGAATTTGATTTCTTAAACATCGTTAACCCAATTTCTCCTACTTTTTATATACTTCCAAAAATCCATAAAAACTTAACTAAACCTCCCGGACGACCTATTATATCCGGTATAGGATCTCTCACATCAAATCTCTCTCAATATGTTGATTTCTTCTTACAGTCGTATGTATCCCAGTTACCCTCCTATCTAAAAGACTCTACCCATTTACTTAACATTCTAAAAGATATATCTTGGGAAGAAAACTTCCTTCTAGTAACATGTGATGTTAATTCCCTATATACAAACATTGATCATCAAAAAGGGCTTAAAGCAATAAAATTCTTTTTAGACAAGGATTCAAATTTAAATAAAGAACAAAATAAATTCCTAATCGATTGTTTTCATTTCATATTATATAACAACTCTTTTTTATTTAACGAAGAGATCTTTCTACAACATAAAGGGACTGCTATGGGCACAAGGTTCGCCCCCAGTTATGCTAACTTATTCATGGGTTATTTTGAACATAATTACATCAATTCTAGCCCATGGGGGGCGAACCTTGTGCTATATTACCGTTATATAGATGACCTATTTATAGTCTGGAAAGGCAAACCTGAACTTCTAGAATTATTTCTAGAAGACCTAAATAACAACATGTTAGGCCTTAATTTCACTCATGAATTCAGTACAAATTCCATTCACTTTCTGGACTTAGAAATTAAAAATATGATGATCACAACCAAAACCTTTTTTAAAAAAACTGATGCAAACAACTACATACACAATAAAAGCTGTCACCTAAATAAATGGAAAACAAACATCCCCAAAAATCAATTTACCAGAATCAGAAAAAATTGTTCAGACATTAATCAATACTCTACTCAATCTGAAACTTTAAAACAAAGATTCATCGAAAAAAGATATAACATCCAATCTTTAGATAAAACACAATTAGAGGTAAAAGAAATGGATAGAAATTTGATACTTGCACCAAAACAAAAATCAGAACTTAATCAAAAAAGAAACGATCCTTTATTTATACCTTTCATAACACAATTCAATTCACAACATCATGAAATTAAAAATATTCTAAACAAACACAGGACCAAATTTTGGGACATAGATTGAAAAATAATACAGACATCATTTTTAAGAAAGCAAAAAATCTGAAAAACATATTATCACCAAGTGAATTTAAAAATAAGGAAACTCACAATTCCAACACAATTGATCTCAACAAAGAAAACGTTGAAGGCTATTTTCCTTGTATATCCTGTAAATCCTGCAAACATAGTAGCAAGATCAAAACCATAAAATCAACTAATAACAATCAATATATTAACATCAAAGAAATTATACGATGTTCAGATAAGAATGTAATTTATTTCATACAATGTTTATGTGGTTATCAATACTTTGGCCAAACTAGCCGTATGCTCAGAGACCGCATAAGAGAGCACCTTCATCATATCGAACATAAATCAATTAACACCAATCTATATAAACATTTTACTGAATATCATAATGGCAATATCCACCACATGAAAATTTTGGGGAGTCAAAAAAGTTTTCCTTAATCCTATAGGGGGCAATCTAGAAAACCTCCTACTTAGAATAGAAGCGGAGTATATCTACTCCTTTAAAACTTTATATCCACATGGATTGAATATGGAGTTTGATTTAAACTTTCTGATTTAAACTTTCTGACTAAATCCTGTGTCCTAAACTTACAACAAATTATGATAAATTCAAAATTCACATATATAGATATTTCAAGTGAGATACACTATTTAATATCAGCATTTATAAATATTTAAAAATGCTACATATAGATTAGACAGCCCAAAACCGTATATAACATAAACAAAAATATTTAAACAGTATTTTACTACAAAATTTACAAAATAATTACAAATAAAAGTATCATAGTGATCATCCCTAAATCCAAGTTATCACATATATCGTATCCCCCTTTTTTACATCTCAAACATAACTGTTAATCAAAAACTATTAACCGCTATTAATTTTTTGAGGGCGCACACACAAACAAATATATCAACAGATCAATTATTAAATTTTATTAGTAGTTAGTTTTGACAAAATGTTTGAACCAAAATATCAATCAATTTGACGTTTTTTGTTAAAAAATCCTGACAAGCCGAAAATGTAATTTAACGCACTGCTCAAAAATTTGTGCAGGGATTGGTTAACAAAGAACCTTTAATCAACCAATCAGGACTCACTTACCCCTTTTTAAATATGACCGCGAACACTCTCAGAGGCATCTTGATAAAGGCATCCGCCGAAACGCGTAGATCTGCCCACCTGAGGTGTGCACCCTCTCTGACACTATATGCCCACACTGTGGGAATTGAACTTTCTTTCATCCAACGGAACCAACTATATTTAGCACTTGGAATTTAAAGCGCACAAGAAGAAATACACATTAGGAGACTTCAACAGACAGATAATATGTCCCGATCTTCAAAATCTACTTGAACTCCAAATTCGTGTATTGGACCACAGACAGAACAATCTACAAACGCTCCAAGCCTCTTAGAGACTCCTGCAAACCCTGAACATCAACCAGCAAATTAAATAGGGTAAACAGTCTCAGAGACCAACGGATACATCCACTTGAACTACTGCAAAACATCGAGGAACTTTCAAGCATCATTCCAGCTAGGACAACGGCTAAGAAATTTAGCACATCAATAGGAGGTATACATTGTATCACCCTCCATAACTCTATATACATATATACATACTCTACATACTCATATACATCTGCTGTATCTGCTGTACAACTTGTTACATTTGTTGTCAACCAAAGCCTCAGGATATTTAAAGAAGTATCATTAAAACAGAAGGCTGTTTCCACTCTATACATACATTGCCTTTTCAACGGTTTTATTTTTGCACCAAAAAGCTTTTTTAAAAAAGTTTTTTAACATTCAGGACAAAAACGTGAGTACAAGAATAACAAAATCACAAAAACTTTTATGCCATAAACGAGACGACTCAAATTACAAAAGCACAAAGAATACAAAATCAGAGCAACTGCTTTTTATCCTCCAATATTGTCCTTACAAAATTGAACTTTGTATATTGGTTAAAATGTTTTAAAGTATTAGAGCTCTATACTTATATTTAAAATGTTTTAAAGTGTTTAAATACTTTTATTTTTATAAGCATCTTTATAAGCATAATTATTTTATTTGTGTTACACTGTGACATACAACACTATAAACTACACCTTTAGCTCCCCTCACCTTGGTTATTTCATACTGTGTGCTCTCTTTGCCATTTCCTGTAGGGAATGAGAATATCCCACAAGTAAGGATGAAGCTGTGGACCGGACACACCGTAGGAGAAAGAAATTTATCAGGTAAACATAAATTCTGTTTTTTCAGTACTGGTTTGGCTGTCTTCCAGTAAATATGTATCATTATTTTAAGACACTCTCAGCTATGTTTGGCGCTTTATGTTATAAAGTTTTAAATATATGTATTTGCTTATATTTGCCAAGAGTCAGGTCTATGTATATTTTCCTTTTCTGCAGACTATGTCTGAGGTGATGGATATTATGTCGTTGGCGCGCATTGTTTGGGCGCGGAGTCGCGCTTGTTATGATGCGAGTTGCGTCATTTCCTGATGTAGCTTTGGCGCCAAAATATTTATTTATTTCCTTTTTGCGTTTTGCTTGGCGCCAAAAATCTTTTTGTTTAATACCCCTCTTCCTGTTATGCTTCTGGTTCTTGCCATATTTAGAGCTATGATGTTTTTTTGCATCAGCATTTTTTCCCATTACTGAAACTGCTATATGAGGAAATTGGATATTTTGTTTAAATGTTGTTTTTTTTCTTTTTACATTTTGCAAGATGTCTCAATCTGATCCTGCCTCTGATGTTGCTGTAGAACCCATGCTGCCTGAACACAGTTCTACCAAAGCTAAGTGTGTCTGTTGTATATTAACTGATGTTATTTCTTCAGCCCAATTATGTGGCATCTGTCATAAGCTTTTACATGCCAATAATGTTTCCATTAGTACTAATACACCGTCTGTTGTTCCTTCAACGTCTAAAGTACCTAATATTCCTGCTGATGTAAATAATTATATTGCTGCAGCTATAGATAAGGCTATGTCTGCTATTCCACCTTCAAATAAACGTAAAAGGTCTTTTTCAAACTTCTCATAAACTTCATAAATCTGATTAAATTTGTATTGAACGACAGCATACTGAAATATCCTCTGCTGATGAGGATTCTTCTGGTTCAGAAGTTCCTGATTCAGATTCTGATATTGACAAATCTTCCTATCTGTTTAAGATCTACTATATTTGTTCTTTATTGAAGGAAGTTCTGGTTACTTTGGGTATTGAAGAGTCTAGTCCTCTTGATAATAAAGCCAGTAAACATTTGAATACTGTTTTTAAACCTCCTAAGGTTGCTCCTGAGGTTTTTCCTGTTCCAGATGCTGTTTCTTATATGATTACTAAGGAATAATCTAAGCCTGGTTCTTCTTTAAATCCTTCTTCTAGGTTTAAGAAGTTGCATCCTTTACCTGTGGCTAATTTAGAGTTTTGGGAAAAAGTTCCTAAGGTTGATGGGGCTATTTCCACTCTTGCCAAACGTACTACTATTCCTATGGAAGATAGTACTTCTTTTAAGGATCCTTTGAATAGGAAGGTTGAATCTTATCTTAGAAGAGCATATTTACATTCTGACTATATTCTTAGACCTGCTATTTCAATGGCTGATGTGGCTGCTACTTCAACTTTTTGGTTCGATAGTTTAGCACGTCAGGTAGCAGATCATGATTTGACCAGCATTATTCTTTTGCTTCAATATGCTAATCATTTCATTTGTGATGCCTTATTTGACAATATTAAGATTGATGTTAAATCTATGTCTTTAGCTATTTTAGCCAGAAGAGCTTTATGGCTTAAATCTTGGAATGCTGACATGGTGTCTAAATCTAGATTATTATCTCTGTCTTTCCAGGGTAAGAATTTATTTGGTTCTCAATTAGATTCTATTATTTCCACTATTACTGGTGGAAAGGGAGTTTTCTTGCCTCAAGATAAAAAAAATCTAAAGGTAAATTTAAGGTTCCTAATCGTTTTCGTTCCTTTCGTCAGAATAAGGAACAAAAGTCTACTCCTTCCCCCTTAGGCCTCTGGGTCCAATTGGAAACCACCCTCAAATTGGAATAAAACCAAGCCTTATAAAAGACCAAATCCAGCCCCCAAGACTGCATGAAGGTGCGGCCCCCAATTCAGTTCAGCTGGTGGGGGGCAGAATGAAATTGTTTCTGGAAATTTGGTCAGATTCTGTTCAGAATCAGTGGATTCAGAATATTATGTCTCAAGGGTATTGATTAGGATTCAGAATAAGGCTTCCTGTGAGAAGATTCTTTATTTCTCATATTCCAACAAATCCTGTGAGAGCTCAGGCTTTTCTGAAATGTGTTTCAGATCTAGAGCTTTCAGGGGTGATTGTTCCAGTTCCTCTACAGGAACAGGGTTTGGGGTTTTATTCAAATCTATTCATTGTCCCAAAGAGAGAGAATTCTTTCAGACCAGTTCTGGATCTGAAACTTTTAAATCGTTTTGTAAGAGTCACAACTTTCAAGATGGTTACTATAAGGACTACTCTGCCTTTTGTTTAGCAAGGGCATTGTATGTCCACAATAGACTTACAGGATGCTTATCTTCATGTTCCAATTCATCCAGACCACTATCGGTTTCTGAGATTCTGTTTTCTAGACAAGCATTACCAGTTTGTCTCTCTTCCATTTGGCCTAGCGACAGCTCCAAGAAGCTTCTCGAAGGTTCTTGGTGCCCTTCTATCTGTAATCAGAGAGCAGGGTATTGTGGTGGTTCCTTATTTGGACGATATCTTGGTACTAGCTCAGTCTTTTCATTTAGCAGAATCTCACACGAAACAACTGGTGTCGTTTCTTCAAAGGCATGGTTGGAGGATCAATTTACAAAAAGAGTTTCTTGATTCCTCAAACAAAGGTCACCTTTTTAGCTTTCCAGATATATTCAGTGTCCATGACTGTCTTTAACAGACAAGAGGCGAATTAAATTGGTTTTAGCTTATCGAAACCTTCAGTCTTGATCATTCCCTTCAGTGGCTATGTGCATGGAAGTTTTTGGTCTTATGACTGCAGCATCGGACGTGATCCCCTTTGCTCGTTTTCATATGCGACCTCTGCTGCTTTGCATGCTGAATCAATGGTGCAGGGATTATGCTCGGATATCACAGTTGATATACTTGAATCCCAACATTCAACTCTCTCTGTCTTGGTGGTTGGACCATCATCAGATTATTCAAGGGGCCTCTTTTGTTCGTCCTTCCTGGATTGTGATCTCAACAGATGCAAGTCTTTCAGGTTGGTGAGCTGTTTTGGGGTCTCTGACAGCACAAGGGGTTTGGAAACCTCAAGAGGTGAGGTTACCAATCAACATTTTAGAACTCTGTGCTATCTTCAGAGCTCTTCAGGCTTGGCCTCTATTAAGGAGAAAACTTTTCATTAGTTTTCAGACACAATATCACAACAGTGGCATATGTCAATCATCAGGGAGGGACTCGCAGTTCATTAGCAATGAAGGAAGCATCTTGAATACTTTCTTGGGCAGAGTCCAACTCTTGTCTAATTTCACTGATTCATATCCCAGGTGTAGACAATTGGGAAGCGGATTATCTCAGTCGTCAGACTTTGCATCCAGGGGAGTGGTCTCTGCATCTAGATGTGTTTCATCAGATTGCACTGATGTGGGGTCTTCCAGAAATAGATCTGATGGCTTCTCATTTGAACAAGAAACTTCCCAGATATCTTTCCGGATCCAAGGATCCTCAGGCAGAGATGGTGGATGCTTTAGCAGTTCCTTGGTTTTACCAACCTTCTTACATTTTTCCACCTCTAGTTCTTCTCCCAAGGGTGATTTCCAAGATCATTATGGAGCAATCTTATGGGTTTTGGTATGCAGATCTTGCCCGGATGTCCAGTTGCCAGCCTTGGCCGCTTTCTTTAAGGCCAGACCTTCTGTCTCAAGGGCCGTTTTTCCATCAGGATCTCAAATCTTTTAATTTGAAGGTATGGAAATTGAACGCTTAGTTCTTAGTCAGAGGTTTCTCTGACTCAATAATTGATCCTATGTTACAGGCCCGTAAGTCTGTTTCGAGGAAGATTTATTATCGGGTCTGGAAAACCTATATTTCATGGTGCTCCTCTCATAACTTTTCTTGGCATTCTTTTAGAATTCCTCTGATTTTACAGTTTCTTCAGGATGGTTTAGATAAGGGTTTGTCTGCAAATACTTTAAAGGACAAATCTCTGCTCTTTCTGTTCTATTTCATAGAAAGATTGCTAAGCTTCCTGATATTCACTGTTTTGTTCAGACTTTGGTTTGTTTAAAACCTGTTATTAAGTCTATTTCTCCTCCTTGGAGTCTTAATTTGGTTTTAAGGATTTTATAGGTTCCTCCTTTTGAGCCTATGCATTCTTTGGATATTAAACTACTTCCTTGGAAAGTGTTATTTCTTTTGGCTAGCTCTTCTGCTAGAAGAGTTTGAGTTGTCGGCTCTCTCTTGTGAGTCTCCTTATCTGATATTTAATCAAGATAAAGCGATTTTACGAGCTTCATTTTAAATGTTTGCCTAAACTTGTGAATTCTAACAACATTAGTATTGAAATTGGTGTTCCTTCTTTGTGTCCTAATCCTAAGAATTCTCTTGAGAGATATCTACATTATTTGGATGTGGTAAAAGCTTTGAAATACTATGTTGAAGCTACTAAGGATTTCAGAAAGACTTCTAATCTATTTGTTATTTTCTCTGGTTCCATGAAAGATCAGAATCTGCCATTTCTTTGGCATCTTGGTTGAAACTTTTGCTTCACAAAGCTTATTTGGAGGCGGGGCAGTCTCCGCCTCAGAGAATTACTGCTCATTCTACCAGATCAGTTGCCACTTCTTGGGCTTTCAAGAATGAAGCTTCAGTTGATCAGATTTGCAAAGCAGCAACTTGGTCTTCTTTGCATACATTTACAAAATTTTAGCATTTTGATGTATTTGCTTCTTCAGAAGCAGTCTTTGGTAGAAAATTTCTTCAGGCAGCTGTCTCAATTTGATTATTTTGCCTATAATTTGAGTTTTTTGAAATTTTAGAAAACGTAATTATTATTTGGATTTCATTTTTTCAGTGGAAGTAGCTGTTTTTATTTTTATCCCTCCCTCTCTAGTGAATTTCCACATCTTGGCTATTATATCCCATATGTCACTAGCTCATGGACTCTTGCCACTTACATGAAAGAAAACATAATTTATGTAAGAAGTTACCTGATAAATTAATTTCTTTCATAGTGGCAAGAGTCCATGAGACCCACCCTATTTTTAGTGGTTATGATTTTTTTTAGCATAAAGGCACATTTTTTTTCCAGTTCCTCGTTTTGTATGCTTTTTTACTCCTTTTTTTCACCTCACTACTTTGCTATACATTAAAACTAAAGTATGTGTGTGGCTGGAGGTGTATTTATAGGTGTTTTGAGGTATGGGAAACTTTGCCCCCTCCTGGTAGGAATGTATATCCCATACGTCACTAGCTCATGGACTCTTGCCACTATGAAAGAAATTAATTTATCTTGTAAGTTCTTACATAAATTTATGTTTTTTCTGTAGTCCTCCTCATATCGTACTTTAGCTATGGAGGATTCTGATTCATTAGAGGGTTCTTCCTCTATTTCAAAGAGTAATGCCTGTTTATATTGTGAGGGAGCTCTGGAATATCCGCCCTCTCAATTATGTTCCATATGCCTTGATAAGGGTATTATATCAAATAAGGTTGACATGTTTGATACCACTGAGCCGCCCACCTCTGAGAAGTCCTCGTCCAGTGAGGTGCACACCCTACATGCATCTTTGTATACACATGCAGCTTCCCATTGCACTGCTTATCCTCCATCTGGAGGGGGCCTTTTTTTCACCAGACGTTACTGTGCAGTTTCATACGGCGGTGTCTGCGGCCATTAGTGCTTTCCCTCGCACTGCTAAGCGCAAGCGAAAGGTTAAATCTTGCACTCCTGCCCAGGTGGCATCATGTAATTTGTCGGATATATCTGATCAGTTATCTGAGGATGAGGTTCTCTCTAAAACTTCAGAGTATGAACTTTCAGGGTTGGAGTCTGCTGCCTATAATCCTCTGCCTGTGGAGGATCCAGTTTTTTGATTTAGGACAGAACGTTTACACTTTCTACTGAAGGAGGTTTTGACTATGTTAGAGGTTCTAAAGGCCGAGCTGCCAGTCAAACTTCTGGGTCCTAATGTTGATGGCAATCATTATTAAGGACGAGTGGAACAGGATTAGATTCCTCTTACTGTCTGCCTTTTAAGCATCCCGGTTCCGGGCTCTCTAGGTGTGGGCTCTCTTTTTCCCATCCCTAATTGGTTGGCACTAATTTTATGCTTGCCACACATAATGCTTGCCCGTGTGAGGATAGTTCATTGTTCATAGAGCCACCGGATATAAGGATGGAAACTCTGTTAAAAAGGATTTTCAACCTATGGGATATTTGCTTTTTACGGGCGGTGCTTGTTGCCGCAGTTTCTGGAAAATGATCGAGGTGGAGGGTCTCCTCGACATTTTTCAGGATAGAATTACGACCTTCTGGGTTACTTATTCTTTTATCTGTGCTGTTATTTCGCAGATTAATTAACCTATGGCGAAGACTTCAGGTTTTCTGTTCAGGCCCGTAAGGCGCTCTGACAGATAACTTATAAGTTTAGTCTCTTTTTCTCTGCTTTAAGGGAAATAATTAGTTTGACTATCTCCACGGTTTCAGGGGCCAAGGGTGCCTTCATACCGTAAGATAGGGAGAACAATTCTAAGGGACAAAGTTCGTATTTTTGTTCCTTTAGTTCTGATAAAAGCCCAGCGTCAGAGGCCTCCTCTAAACCAGAGCAGGTTTCAAATCTCATCCACTCAGGAGCAAATTCATCCTTTCAACCTGTCTTCAAGACTAGGAAAGATGGAAGCCTTTCTGGAGTGTATAAGGGATCTGTCCTTCTTTGGAGACATTGTCCCAGTGCCTATCATAGAGAGAGGTTTGGGATACTATTCAAATTTCTATATGTCCCCTCGTCAAGATGGAGACAATAAGGTCAATCCTTCCCTTAATTCGGGAAGGGCAGTTTATGACCACTATAGATCTGAAGGAGGCATTCCTTCACCTTCCAATCCACAGGAAACACTTCCAGTTCCTCAGGTTTAGGTTCCTGGACCAGCACTTCCAGTTCATTGCACTTCCGTTTGGTCCAGCTACTGTTTCAAGAATTTTATGAATGGTTCTAGGGGCTCTTCTAGCAGTTGCCAGAACCCGGGTGTAGCAGTAGCTCCCTACTTGGACGACATTCTGGTACAAGCATCATAGTTTCGTTTGGCGGAAGACCATTCGGAATCTCTCCTCTGGGGAAGATAAATAGAGAAAGGAGTTATCTTATTCCAAGCACCAGGGTGAAATTCCTGGGCACGATATTGGATTCCATAGTCATGAGAATATTTCTAACAGACCAGAGAAGTTGCAAACTAGCTTCAACATGACTTGCCCTCCAGACCTCCTTAAGGCCATCTGTGGCTCAGTGTATGGAGGTGATTGGTCTCATGGTGTCCAGCATGTACATCGTTCTCTTTGCCAGGTTCCACCTCAGGCCGTTGCGACTGTGCATGCTGAGGCAGTGGAATGGCGATCATTTGGATCTGTCTCAACAAATTTCTCTGGACAACTGGTTGCGAGAATCTCTCTCTTGGTGGCTCTGTCCAGATCATCTGTCCCGAGGGACATCCTTTTTTAGACCATCCTGGGTGACTGTGACTACGGACGCAAGTCTGTCAGGATGGGGAGCTGTTTGGGGCGCCAAGAAGGCGCAGGGCCTGTGGAGGCAGGAGGAGAGCTCCCTCCCGTTCAACATTGTAGACCTTCGGGCAATATTCAATGCTCTGAAGGTTTGGCCCCGACTGGGTCATCCCAATTTATCAGATTACAATCAGACATTATATCCTTGGTGGCTTACATCAGCCATCAGGGGGGAACGAGAAGCTTTCTGTTATTGAGGGATGTATCTAGGATTCTGGGGTGGGCGGAGACCCACAACTGTTCGCTGTCAACAATCCATATTCTGACAGGTGGAGAACTCCGGAGATAGATCTCATGGCATCCCGTCTCAATACCTAGCTACCCAGATATAGGTCGAGGTCCAGATATGTGTCGAGGTCCAGGGGTCCTCAGGCGGAGCTTATAGATGTACTAGATGTACCTTTGTGGTTCAATCTAATTTCTCTTTTCCTATCATTACTACTCCTTCCTTGAGTGGTGGCTCGAATCTTTCAGGAGCAGGCGTCAGTGATATGATTGCTCCATCGTGTCCACAAAGGATATGGTTCGCAGATCTAGTTGGGATGTCATCATCTCCTCCTTGGAGGTTACCTTGTTGCAGGGATCTGCTGGAACAAGGCCCCTTCATTCATCAAAATCTAGATTCTCTGAGGCTGACTGTGTGGCGATTTTAATGCTTAGTCTTAGCCAAGAGAGGGTTTTCTGAGAGTGTTATTGATACTCTCATTCAACCCTCCTTATCTGGTGTTCCATGCTGATAAGGCTGTTCTACGAACTTAGTTAGGATTTCTTCCTAAGGTTGTGTCAAATCGCAACATCAATCAAGAAATTGTGGTTCCTTTCTTATGTCCTAACCCTTCTTCATCGACGTAACGTTTACTGCATAATCTGGATGTGGTTCGTGCCTTGAATTTCTATCTTCAGGCTACAAAGGAATTTAGACAAACTTCTTCTCTGTTTGTTATCTATTCTGGGAAGCATAGGGGTCAGACGGCCTCTTCGACTTCCTTATCTTTTTGGTTGAGGAGTATCATCTGCTTAGCATATGAGTCAGTGGGTTTTAAGCCTCCTCAGAGAATTACTGCTAATTCTACGAGAGCAGTGGTTTCCTCTTGGGCCTTCAAAAATGAGGCCTCTATGGATCAGATTTGTAAGATGTGCTGCCTGGTCCTCCTTACATACTTTTTCCAAATTTTACAAGTTTGATGATTTTGCTTCTGCTGAAGCAGCCTTCGGGAGAAAGGTTTTGCAGACTGTGGTGCCCTCAGATTAGAGGCCACCTCTCTTTTGTACCCTCCCGTTAGCATTCAGTGTCCTCTGTAGCTTGGGTATTGTTTCCCACAAGTAATAAATGCAGCTGTAGACTCTCCCTGTATTAAGAAGGAAACATAAATTATGACTTACTAGATAATTTCCTTTCCTTCGATACAGGGAATTTATTTAGTTTTCTTCTGGCACCTTTTTCACCCTGATATTTCTCCTACTGTTTCTTTGTTCCCTCGGCAGAATGATTGGGGATGAGGGAAGTGGGGGAGGTATTTAATCCTTTGGCTGGGGTGTCTTTGCCTCCTCCTAGTGGCCAGGTTCTGTATTCCCACAAGTAATGAATGCAGCTGTGGACTCTCCCTGTATCGAAGGAAAGGAAATTATCTGGTAAGTCATAATTTGTTTTTTAATAGATTTCTAAAATTGACAGTATGTTTACATTATTTTAAAATTCTGAGATACTGATTGCAAGTTATATAGTTAAATAATGAAGGAAATTTGAATTCTAAAATGTCTGATTTTACTATAGCCAGTTCTTTTAAATCAAGTGAAGTACAAGAAAAAGGAGAGGTCTGAGCCAGAGACTAACTGTACAAAGGAAGAGCCCTTTCAATATATCTACTTGTTTAGTAAAGAGCCTCGCTGCCCGGTAAAAGTAATTTATTTCTTTTGAGAGTTGAGCTCTGAAAGAAATCTGCACAAAAAGCAGGTTCCTGTTACCAAACCCTTCCTATTCTGCCTTTGTTTTCTTTTTTGGCATTCTCATGTTCGTAAAAGTGTAATTGCTTGTAAGAGGAAGGGTACATTGAAATGATCAGATGCCAGACACAAAAACACAGCGCTCATCTACAGTACACAGTCGCATACATTTCCTGAAAGCAATGTTTATATATTTTGTTTCTATCCGAGTTGAAAAATATTAACATTAAGCAAAAAGTACAAAGTTTTGAGTGTTCTAAGCATATGTTTGATAAATTTAAAATTAGATATTTAAATGAAGACAAAAAAAAAAAAAGATTGCACTTTCATACAAAAAAAGATAAAGGATAAACTATGTATGTGATCATATGGTTTTAGCTTCATTATTATGTGAATGTATGAGAATGTCTTGTCTGCTAGTCTTAGCCCTAATGGCAATGAAGTGCCTTGAAAAATGTTGAGCACAAAAAAACCCTTATGTGGTATGAAACATAGAAACTGTTTGGCAGTTCTTGTATTGAACTATGTTTGATACCTTATCTGAATGGAAAGGGTCAGTATAGTTCCCGAGTCCTCTTCATAAACATATTTACAATATAACAAAGAACCAATTGCATTTGATATATCCATGGTACCCAGGCTCTAAGAAATACACAATCATATGCAGATGGCAACTATTTGGTACACTTGGGTATCTGTACAACGGCTTTAATGCACAGTATATCCTACATTAGAAGTATGCCAGACTGAATAAAGAAAAGCTAAAGAACATTTACTAGTCATAGCTATTTGTCAGTTGTTGGTTTTGTGTTTTGGATGCTTGTTATTTTATACCTCTAAAATGCATATACTCTTCCCATTTATTTTTTCTGCTGTATGTACTATATACAGTTTTATGGCACTTTGAGAAAAAACATTTTGCCTATCATTTTTTTACAGCATATTACCCTTTTTGTTTTCTGTCATATGCTAATCTGAAGTTTGCTGTTTCCAGAAATTAAAATCCCATGTTCACATATCTTTAAATGAACATAAAAATTCTAAGCAAATATTAGCCTTAGAATAATATGCAGATGCACTATATTAGCAAATAATGGGTGAAAAAAATATAGCAGTGCTAGGAGAGTTAGAAACCCTACAATTGCTCTGGCTTAAATTATCAGAAAATGGGGCAAAATGTTTTGATGTATTTTGGCTATGCGTAATTAAACATTTTATATTGCACTCTGTGATTCATGGTCTTTTAAAAGTCAATGCACAATAAAACACAGTGCTAATTGTTTTTCTCTTGTAAGATGTATCGAGTCCACGGATTCATCCTTTTGGGATATTCTCCTCCCCTACAGGAAGTGGCAAAGAGAGCACCCACAGCAGAGCTGCCTATATAGCTTCCCCTTAGCTCCACCCCCAGTCATTCTCTTTGCCTACTCTAAGTAACTAGGAAGTGTAGAGCGAGTGTGGTGACAAAAATTTTAGTTTTTTATTTTCTCAAGCAAAAGTTTGTTATTTTAAATGGTGCCGGTGTGTACTATTTACTCTTTGGCAGAAAAAGAGATGAAGATTTCTGCAAGGAGGTTTATGATCTTAGCACTTTGTAACTAAGATCCACTGCTGTTCTCACCAGGGCTGAAGAGTACAGGAAAACTTCAGTTGGGGGAACGGTTTGCATGCTAAGCTGCATATGAGGTATGTTCAGTCTATGTTTTTCTAGACAGACTGTTTATTCTAGAAAGGGCTGGCAATATCCCCATGGGGAAAGGGTAAGCTGTATTTCAGACACTTGGATAGGAATTTCAGCTTGCTTGAAGGGCTCATTTGTTACTGGTGACACTGTTAAAAAAAAAAAAAAAAAAAGTTTTTTGTTTGTTCAAGTAAATGATGCAATTATAAAGTTTTTTGAAGGGACTGAAGGGGTCTTTGTGGCTTTTGTTAGGATTTTTTAACCCACATGGTTAATTAACAGACACTCAGGTATTTTTCTAATAGGCCTCAAAACATTGAGTGAGGTGGGAGGGGCCTATTTTCACGCCTCAGTTGCGCAGTTTCTTTTCCTTAAGAGTCATCCAACTGCTCCTGCTGTGTTTGAGGGCTGTAAAGGAGGTTTTTTCCCCACAAAGCGTTTTGAAGGGCAGGTAGGCGCCAAAGCAGAGCTGTGGCAAGGTGCTGAAAGTCTTTTTTACCGGTTTTGACGTTTTTTCAATCCGGTTTTGCCATTAAGGGGTTAATTGTTTATTTGCATAGTTATGCAAAGTTACTAAGGCTGTAAGATAATACTGTAAACATTTCGTTAAGTTTACTGTTTTTTTACACTGTTTTAGAGAACTTGTGCAGCTTTTTTTCTCTTAAAGGCACAGTACCGTTTTATTTCTAAGTGTTATTTACTTTGATTACAGTGTTTTCCAAGCTTGCTTGTTACATTACTAGCCTGTTTAACATATCTGATACCAAGGAAAATCCTTGTTCAATATGTTTGGATGCCATTGTGGAACCCCCTCTTAGAATGTGTCCCAAATGTACTGATATGTCTATTAATTATAAAGAACATATATTAGCACTTAAAAATAGAACAATAGATGATTCTCAGTCAGAAGTAAATGAAGGTTCGCCATCTAGCTCTCCCCAAGTGTCACAACCAGTAACGCCCGCACAAGTGACGCCAATTACCTCTAGTGCGTCACATTCATTTACTTTACAAGACATGGCCACAGTTATGAATACAACCCTCACTGAGGTTTTGTCCAAACTGCCTGGTTTACAAGGAAAGCGGGACAGCTCTGGGTTAAGGAAAAATGCTGAGCCGTCTCACGCTTTAGTAGCCGTTTCTGATATACCCTCACAATGCACTGAAGGGTCGAGGGATTTGTTATCTGAGGGAGAAATTTCTGATTCAGGAAAGACGCTTCCTCAGACAGATTCTGATATGACGGCCTTTAAATTTAAGCTTGAACACCTCCGCTTATTGCTTAGGGAGGTATTAGCAACTCTAGATGATTGTGACCCTATAGTGGTCCCAGAGAAATTGTGTAAAATTGATAGATACTTAGAGGTTCCTGTTTACACTGATGTTTTTCCAGTCCCTAAAAGGATTGGGAATATTATTGCTAAGGAGTGGGATAGACCAGGTATTCCGTTCACTCCCCCTCCTGTTTTTAAGAAAATGTTTCCCATATCTGATACCATAAGGGACTCATGGCAGACAGTTCCTAAGGTGGAGGGATCTATTTCTACTCTGTCTAAGTGTACAACTATACCTATCGAGGACAGTTGTGCTTTCAAAGATCCTATGGATAAAAAATTAGAGGGTCTCCTGAAGAAATTTTTTGTTAATCAAGGTTTTTCTCTCCAACCTATTGCGTGCATTGTTCCTGTAACGACTGCAGCTGCTTTCTGGTTTAAGGCTCTAGAAGAGGCTCTTCAAATGGAGACTCCATTAGAGGATATTATGGACAGAATTTAAGGCACTTAAGTTGGCTAATTCTTTTACTACAGATGCCGCTTTTCAACTGGCTAAATTAGCAGCAAAGAATTCAGTTTTTGCCATTTTAGCACGCAGGGCGTTATGGCTTAAGTCCTGGTCTGCTGATGTGTCATCTAAATCTAAACTTTTGAACATTCCTTTCAAGGGTAAGACCCTATTTGGGCCTGAACTGAAGGAGATTATTTCACACATCACTCAGGGAAGGGTCATGCCCTCCCTCAGGATAGATCAAATAAGATGAGGGCCAAACAAAATAATTTTCGTTCCTTTCAGAACTTTAAGAGTGGTCCCGCTTCAGCTGCCTGTGCTACAAAGCAAGAGGGGAATTTTGCCCAATCCAAGTCAGTCTGGAGACCTAACCAGGCTTGGAACAAGGGTAAACAGGCCAAGAAGCCTGCAGCTGCCTCTAAGACAGCATGAAGGGGTAGCCCCCGATCCGGGACCGAATCTAGTAAGGGGCAGACTCTCTCTCTTCGCTCAGGCTTGGGCGAGAGATGTTCAGGATCCCTGGGCTTTAGAAATTGTGTCCCAGGGATACCTTCTGGAATTCAAGGGCTCCCTTTCAAGGGGGAGATTTCACATTTCTCGATTGTCTGTAAACAGACAAAGAGAGAGGTGTTCTTACACTGTGTAGAACACCTACATACCATGGTGGTGATTCGCCCAGTCCCAAAGGAGGAACAGGGGCTAGGGTTTTATTCAAACCTGTTTGTGGTTCCCAAGAAAGAGGGAACTTTCAGACCAATCTTGGATCTCAAAATTCTAAACAAGTTCCTCAAAGTTCCATCATTCAAGATGGAGACTATTCAGACTATTCTACCTCTGATCCAGGAGGGTCAATATATGACTACCGTGGACTTAAAGGATGCATATCTACACATCCCTATTCACAGAGATCATGATCAATTCCTCAGATTCGCCTTTCTGGACAGGCATTACCAGTTTGTGGCCCTTCCCTGCGGGTTGGCCATGGCTCCCAGAATTTTCACAAAAGTGCTAGGGTCCCTTCTGGCGGTTCTACGACCACGGGGCATAGCAGTGGCGCCTTATCTAGACGACATCTTAATTCAGGCGTCGACTTTCCAGCTAGCCAAGTCTCACACAGACATCGTGTTGGCTTTTCTCTCTTCCCTCTTACAAGAGTTTCCTTCCTAGGGACTTTGATAGACTCGGTAGAAATGAAAATAATTCTGACGGAGGTCAGAAAGTTAAAACTCTTATCCACTTGCCGAGCTCTTCATTCCATTCCTTGGCCATCAGTGGCTCAGTGTATGGAAGTAATCGGACTCATGGTAGGGCAATGGACATAGTTCCTTTTGCTCGTCTACACCTCAGACCCCTGCAACTATGCATGCTCAAACAGTGGAATGGGCATTATGCAGACTTTTCTCCTCAACTGCATCTGGACCAGGAGACCAGAGATTCTCTTCTCTGGTGGTTGTCTCAGGACCACCTGTCTGAGGGAATGTGCTTCCGCAGGCCCGGAGTGGCTCATTGTAACGACAGATGCCAGCCTGTTAGGCTGGGGTGCAGTCTGGAACTCCCTAAAAACACAGGGCTTATGGTCTCGGGAGGAAGCTCTCCTCCCGATAAACATTTTAGAACTGAAAGCAATTTTCAATGCGCTTCAGGCGTGGCCTCAGCTTGCTGCGGCCAAATTCATCAGGTTTCAGTCGGACAACATCACGACTGTAGCTTATAATCAATCATCAGGGAGGAACAAGGAGTTCTCTAGCGATGATGGAGGTAACCAAAATAATTCGGTGGGCAGAGGATCACTCTTGCCATTTCTCAGCAATCCACATCCCAGGAGTAGAGAACTGGTAGGCAGATTTTCTAAGTCGTTAGACTCTTCATCCGGGGGAGTGGAAACTCCATCCAGAGGTATTCGCCCAGCTGATTCAGCTATGGGGCACACCAGAATTGGATCTGATGGCGTCTCGTCAGAATGCCAAACTTCCTCGTTACGGGTCCAGGTCCCGGGATCCCAAGGCGGTACTGATAGATGCTCTAGCAGTGCCTTGGTCCTTCAATCTGGCTTATGTATTTCCACCGTTTCCTCTCCTTCCACGTCTGGTTGCCAGAATCAAGCAGGAGAGAGCTTCGGTAATTCTGATAGCTCCTGCGTGGCCACGCAGGACTTGGTATGTAGATCTAGTGGACATGTCCTCGGTTCCACCGTGGACTCTGCCAATGAGGCGGGACCTTCTAATTCAAGGCTCGTTCACGCATCCAAATCTAATTTCCCTGCGTCTGACTGCTTGGAGATTGAACGCATGATTTTATCAAATCGTGGTTTCTCTGAATCGGTCATTGATACCCTGATTCAGGCTAGGAAGCCTTTCACCAGGAAGATTTATCATAAGGTTTGGCGCAAATATCTGTATTGGTGTGAATCCAAGGGTTACTCATGGAGTAAGATTAGGATTCCTAGAATACTGTCTTTTCTCCAAGAAGGTTTGGAGAAGGGATTATCTGCTAGTTCTCTTAAAGGTCAAATATCTGCTTTGTCTATTCTATTTCATAAACGTCTGGCAGTTGTCCCAGACGTTCAAGCATTTAGTCAGGCTTTGATCAGAATCAATAAATTAAAAGTGCTTAGTGAGTACAGCGCTACAAAGTCCTAAAGAGAAGGATTTGTGGCTAAAGATGGTGTCCACGATTGGTATAACTATAAGTGACGGGTTGATAGTATTGCAAATAGCCTATAGGTCTAAGTGCATAAATATTATAATATATACGAAAAATAATAACTTATAATGGATCAGATGCTCCTATATGTTATGCTAAAACCATTTATTTTACTAATAACATTTGATTTAACATATATAGTTAAAAATCCTTGACAATGTGTGTGTGCATAAAATACATAAAAGTCCTTTAAAACACAGTTCTATGACAGGATATAAAAACAAATCTATGGTACCAATATGTGCACATAAAAAGAGGGGGGTTCCAGAATACAGTCTTAAAACTGAAGAATGGTCATGAGATCCTATGTTTATACCGACTTGGTAAAGTGTCCCAATGAAAAATATAAAAAAAAAAAAAAAAAAAAGTGTGAAAAAATGTGAAAAAATTAAAAATTAAAAATTAAAAAATATCAAAAATATATCAAAAATATATAAAAATATATAAAAGTATAAAATTTATAAAAGTATAAAATTTGTGATATCACAACTGTGAAAAAATATGTGAAGTGTTTCCAAAAAATATATAAAGTGTTTCCAAAAAATATATGCCTTGGTGAGAGTCAAATATATCCTTAAAAATAGTGATATATATAATATAGTGTAACAGATAATCCCAAAAGGTGTAACAAATGTTCCCAAAAGGTACTGATAACTCCAAATGCAAATGGTATTGAGAAGTCTATTGAGACTTAAATGTGTCCAAAGTATATATCCAAACAGGTGTAGTTATATTGTGTAGGTCCTCTTCTTGAGGTGTGTATTAAAACTTCAGTATAACATCTTGAACTTGATATAGCATCAAATGAGCATCATATGAGCTAAGTGCTGAATGTACATTAGATATGTTGTCCCAGTGGTGTTTTCCCAGTAGACTCTTTATTGATTCTTTAAGAATGGTAGAATACTTCCATCACGTCTTCTAGAATATTGCTTGGACGCAACCAGCATTCCACCATAGGAAAGAAGGCTCTTTGAGAACGAGGTGTCAAGAAGAAAATGCTCTAGCTACACAGTCAACCTTTTCTGCAGGACTAGACTTTTGCAATATAGAACTTTTAATTTCTTCTGTTAAGTGTGATCAGTCCACGGGTCATCATTACTTCTGGGATATTACTCCTCCCCAACAGGAAGTGCAAGAGGATTCACCCAGCAGAGCTGCATATAGCTCCTCCCCTCTACGTCACTCCCAGTCATTCTCTTGCACCCAACGACTAGATAGGATGTGTGAGAGGACTATGGTGATTATACTTAGTTTTATATCTTCAATCAAAAGTTTGTTATTTTAAAATAGCACCGGAGTGTGTTATTACCTCTCTGGCAGAGTTTGAAGAAGAATCTACCAGAGTTTTGCTATGATTTTAGCCGGAGTAGTTAAGATCATATTGCTGTTCTCGGCCATCTGAGGAGTGAGGTAAACTTCAGATCAGGGGACAGCGGGCAGATGAATCTGCATAGAGGTATGTAGCAGTTTTTATTTTCTGACAATGGAATTGATGAGAAAATCCTGCCATACCGATATAATGTCATGTATGTATACTTTACACTTCAGTATTCTGGGGAATGGTACTTCACTAGAATTACACTGTAAGAAATACATAAAGCTGTTTAATAACTAGAGATTATGTTTAACGTTTTTGCTGGAATGTAAAATCGTTTTCATTTGCTGAGGTACTGTGTGAATAAATGTTTGGGCACTATTTTTCCACTTGGCAGTTGCTTAATCTGTTTTTCTGACAGTTTCTGTTCTCCCTCACTGCTGTGTGTGAGGGGGAGGGGCCGTTTTTTGGCGCTTTTACTATGCATCAAATATTTCAGTCAGCAACTCATTGTATTCCCTGCATGATCCGGTTCATCTCTACAGAGCTCAGGGGTCTTCAAAACTTATTTTGAGGGAGGTAATTTCTCTCAGCAGAGCTGTGAGAATTATAGTTTGACTGAGATAAAAAACGTTTATTCTGTAATTTGTTTCCTGCTTTCAGAATTTGTTATCTTTGCTAATGGGATTAAACCTTTGCTAAAGTTGTGTTGTTTACAAGGATTGAGGCTATAACTGTTTCAATTTATTAATTTTCAACTGTCATAGATCTTCTGTGCTTCTTAAAGGCACAGTACGTTTTAATATTATTCTAATTGAATTGTATTTCCAAGTTGCAAGTTTATTTGCTAGTGTGTTAAACATGTCTGATTCAGAGGATGATACCTGTGTCATTTGTTGCAATGCCAAAGTGGAGCCCAATAGAAATTTATGTACTAACTGTATTGATGCTACTTTAAATAAAAGTCAATCTGTACAAATTGAACAAATTTCACCAAACAACGAGGGGAGAGTTATGCCGACTAACTCGCCTCACGTGTCAGTACCTACATCTCCCGCTCAGAGGGAGGTGCGTGATATTGTAGCGCCGAGTACATCTGGGCGGCCATTACAAATCACATTACAGGATATGGCTACTGTTATGACTGAGGTTTTGGCTAAATTACCAGAACTAAGAGGTAAGCGTGATCACTCTGGGGTGAGAACAGAGTGCGCTGATAATATTAGGGCCATGTCAGACACTGCGTCACAGGTGGCAGAACATGAGGACGGAGAACTTCATTCTGTGGGTGACGGTTCTGATCCAAACAGACTGGATTCAGATATTTCAAATTTTAAATTTAAACTGGAAAACCTCCGTGTATTACTAGGGGAGGTGTTAGCGGCTCTGAATGATTGTAACACAGTTGCAATACCAGAGAAAATGTGTAGGTTGGATAAATATTTTGCGGTACCGACGAGTACTGAGGTTTTTCCTATACCTAAGAGACTTACTGAAATTGTTACTAAGGAGTGGGATAGACCCGGTGTGCCGTTCTCACCCCCTCCGATATTTAGAAAAATGTTTCCAATAGACGCCACCACAAGGGACTTATGGCAAACGGTCCCTAAGGTGGAGGGAGCAGTTTCTACCTTAGCTAAGCGTACCACTATCCCGGTGGAGGATAGCTGTGCTTTTTCAGATCCAATGGATAAAAAGTTAGAGGGTTACCTTAAGAAAATGTTTGTTCAACAAGGTTTTATATTGCAACCCCTTGCATGCATTGCGCCAATCACGGCTGCAGCGGCATTCTGGATTGAGTCTCTGGAAGAGAACATTGGTTCAGCTACTCTGGACGACATTACGGACAGGCTTAGAGTCCTTAAACTAGCTAATTCATTCATTTCGGAGGCCGTAGTACATCTTACTAAACTTACGGCGAAGAATTCAGGATTCGTCATTCAGGCACGCAGGGCGCTGTGGCTAAAATCCTGGTCAGCTGATGTTACTTCTAAGTCTAAATTGCTTAATATACCTTTCAAAGGGCAGACCTTATTCGGGCCCGGGTTGAAAGAGATTATCGCTGACATTACAGGAGGTAAAGGCCATGCCCTGCCTCAGGACAAAGCCAAAGCCAAGACTAGACAGTCTAATTTTCGTTCCTTTCGTAATTTCAAAGCAGGAGCAGCATCAACTTCCTCTGCACCAAAACAGGAAGGAGCTGTTGCTCGCTACAGACAAGGCTGGAAACCTAACCAGTCCTGGAACAAGGGCAAGCAGACTAGGAAACCTGCTGCTGCCCCTAAAACAGCATGAATTGAGGGCCCCCGATCCGGGATCGGATCTAGTGGGGGGCAGACTTTCTCTCTTCGCCCAGGCTTGGGCAAGAGATGTTCAGGATCCCTGGGCGCTAAAGATAATATCTCAGGGATACCTTCTGGACTTCAAATACTCTCCTCCAAGAGAGAGATTTCATCTGTCAAGATTGTCAACAATCCAGACAAAGAAAGAGGCGTTTCTACGCTGCGTACAAGAGCTCTTGTTAATGGGAGTAATCCATCCAGTTCCACGATCGGAACAGGGACAGGGGTTCTACTCAAATCTGTTTGTGGTTCCCAAAAAAGAGGGAACTTTCAGACCAATCCTGGACTTAAAGATCCTAAACAAATTCCTAAGAGTTCCATCGTTCAAGATGGAGACTATTCGGACAATTTTACCTATGATCCAAGAGGGTCAATACATGACCACTGTAGATTTAAAAGATGCTTACCTTCACATACCGATTCACAAAGATCATTATCGGTACCTAAGGTTTGCCTTCCTAGACAGGCATTACCAGTTTGTGGCTCTTCCATTCGGATTGGCTACAGCTCCAAGAATCTTCACAAAGGTTCTGGGTGCTCTTCTGGCGGTACTAAGACCGCGGGGAATCTCGGTAGCTCCATACCTAGACGACATTCTGATACAAGCTTCAAGCTTTCAAACTGCCAAGTCTCATACAGAGTTTATGCTGGCATTTCTAAGGTCACATGGATGGAAGGTGAACGAAAAGAAAAGTTCACTCGTTCCACTCACAAGAGTTCCCTTCCTGGGGACTCTTATAGATTCTGTAGAAATGAAGATTTACCTGACAGAGGACAGGCTAACAAGACTTCAAAGTGCTTGCCGCACCCTTCATTCCATTCAACACCCGTCAGTGGCTCAATGCATGGAGGTAATCGGCTTAATGGTAGCGGCAATGGACATAGTACCCTTTGCACGCTTACACCTCAGACCACTGCAACTGTGCATGCTAAGTCAGTGGAATGGGGATTACTCAGACTTATCCCCTTCTCTGAATCTGGATCAAGAGACCAGAAATTCTCTTCTATGCTGGCTTTCTCGGCCACATCTGTCCAGGGGGATGCCATTCAGCAGACCAGACTGGACAATTGTAACAACAGACGCCAGCCTTCTAGGTTGGGGTGCCGTCTGGAATTCTCTGAAGGCTCAGGGACAATGGAGTCAGGAGGAGAGTCTCCTGCCAATAAACATTCTGGAATTGAGAGCAGTTCTCAATGCCCTCCTGGCTTGGCCCCAGTTGACAACTCGGGGGTTCATCAGGTTTCAGTCGGACAACATCACGACTGTAGCTTACATCAACCATCAGGGAGGGACAAGAAGCTCCCTAGCTATGATGGAAGTATCAAAGATAATTTGCTGGGCAGAGTCTCACTCTTGCCACCTGTCAGCAATCCACATCCCGGGAGTGGAGAACTGGGAGGCGGATTTCTTAAGTCGTCAGACTTTTCATCCGGGGGAGTGGGAACTTCATCCGGAGGTCTTTGCCCAAATACTTCGACGTTGGGGCAAACCAGAGATAGATCTCATGGCGTCTCGACAGAACGCCAAGCTTCCTCGTTACGGGTCCAGATCCAGGGATCCAGGAGCAGTCCTGATAGATGCTCTGACAGCACCTTGGGACTTCAGGATGGCTTACGTGTTTCCACCCTTCCCGTTGCTTCCTCGATTGATTGCCAGAATCAAACAAGAGAGAGCATCAGTGATTCTAATAGCACCTGCGTGGCCACGCAGGACTTGGTATGCAGACCTGGTGGACATGTCATCCTGTCCACCTTGGTCTCTACCTCTGAAACAGGACCTTCTGATACAGGGTCCCTTCAAACATCAAAATCTAACTTCTCTGAAGCTGACTGCTTGGAAATTGAACGCTTGATTTTATCAAGACGTGGATTTTCGGAGTCAGTTATTGATACCTTAATACAGGCTAGGAAACCTGTTACCAGAAAGATTTACCATAAGATATGGCGTAAATACCTATATTGGTGTGAATCCAAAGGTTACTCTTGGAGTAAGGTTAGGATTCCTAGGATATTGTCTTTTCTACAAGAAGGTTTAGAAAAGGGTTTATCTGCTAGTTCATTAAAGAACCAGATCTCAGCTCTGTCCATTCTGTTACACAAACGTCTGTCAGAAGTTCCTGACGTCCAGGCTTTTTGTCAGGCTTTGGCCAGAATTAAGCCTGTGTTTAAAACTGTTGCTCCACCATGGAGTTTAAACCTTGTTCTTAATGTTTTACAGGGCGTTCCGTTTGAACCCCTTCATTCCATTGATATAAAGTTGTTATCTTGGAAAGTTCTATTTTTAATGGCTATTTCCTCGGCTCGAAGAGTCTCTGAATTATCAGCCTTACATTGTGATTCTCCTTATTTGATTTTTCATTCGGATAAGGTAGTCCTGCGTACTAAACCTGGGTTCTTACCTAAGGTAGTTACTAACAGGAATATCAATCAAGAGATTGTTGTTCCTTCTTTATGCCCAAATCCTTCTTCAAAGAAGGAACGTCTACTGCACAACCTGGATGTAGTCCGTGCTCTAAAATTTTACTTACAGGCAACTAAGGAATTTCGACAAACGTCTTCTCTGTTTGTCATTTACTCTGGGCAGAGGAGAGGTCAAAAAGCTTCCGCTACCTCTCTTTCTTTTTGGCTTCGTAGCATAATTCGTTTAGCTTATGAGACTGCTGGACAGCAGCCTCCTGAAAGAATTACAGCTCATTCTACTAGAGCTGTGGCTTCCACTTGGGCCTTCAAGAATGAGGCCTCTGTTGAACAGATTTGCAAGGCTGCAACTTGGTCTTCGCTTCATACTTTTTCCAAATTTTACAAATTTGACACTTTTGCTTCATCAGAGGCTATTTTTGGGAGAAAGGTTCTTCAGGCAGTGGTTCCTTCTGTATAAAGAGCCTGCCTATCCCTCCCGTCATCCGTGTACTTTTGCTTTGGTATTGGTATCCCAGAAGTAATGATGACCCGTGGACTGATCACACTTAACAGAAGAAAACATAATTTATGCTTACCTGATAAATTCCTTTCTTCTGTAGTGTGATCAGTCCACGGCCCGCCCTGTTTTTAAGGCAGGTAAATATTTTTTAATTTATACTCCAGTCACCACTTCACCCTTGGCTTTTCCTTTCTCGTTGGTCCTTGGTCGAATGACTGGGAGTGACGTAGAGGGGAGGAGCTATATGCAGCTCTGCTGGGTGAATCCTCTTGCACTTCCTGTTGGGGAGGAGTAATATCCCAGAAGTAATGATGACCCGTGGACTGATCACACTACAGAAGAAAGGAATTTATCAGGTAAGCATAAATTATGTTTTTTTACTACAAGAACTTTAAATTCATACACCAGACTTCATATGTCTAAATCAGCTTAATTCCACACAGTAACTCATTCTCATTGGTTCCTAATTGGCATTAGTAGAGAATATCAAAAGCCTGCTGAAAAACAGCGGAAAGTTTGCAAACAAAATAACAATGGCTATCTGTGCATGGATTGGCTTTTTTTAAATAAGATTTTGCTGTACATTAGACGGATAAGACCAATCTGACCAAAGCAATGAATTGCAGGTAGAGCATTTTCTTCTTGACACCTCGTTCTCAAAGAGCCTTCTTTCCTATGGTGGAATGCTGGTTGCGTCCAAGCAATATTCTAGAAGACGTGATGGAAGTATTCTACCATTCTTAAAGAATCAATAAAGAGTCTACTGGGAAAACACCACTGGGACAACATATCTAATGTACATTCAGCACTTAGCTCATATGATGCTCATTTGATGCTATATCAAGTTCAAGATGTTATACTGAAGTTTTAATACACACCTCAAGAAGAGGACCTACACAATATAACTACACCTGTTTGGATATATACTTTGGACACATTTAAGTCTCAATAGATTTCTCAATACCATTTGCATTTGGAGTTATCAGTACCTTTTGGGAACATTTGTTACACCTTTTGGGATTATCTGTTTCACTATATTATATATATCACTATTTTTAAGGATATATTTGACTCTCACCAAGGCATATATTTTTTGGAAACACTTTATATATTTTTTGGAAACACTTCACATATTTTTTCACAGTTGTGATATCACAAATTTTATACTTTTATATATTTTTATATATTTTTTATATATTTTTGATATATTTTTGATATTTTGATATTTTTTAATTTTGAATTTTTAATTTTTTCACACTTTTTTTTTTTTTTTTATATTTTTCATTGGGACACTTTACCAAGTCGGTATAAACATAGGATCTCATGACCATTCTTCAGTTTTAAGACTGTATTCTGGAACCCCCCTCTTTTTATGTGCACATATTGGTACCATAGATTTGTTTTTATATCCTGTCATAGAACTGTGTTTTAAAGGACTTTTATGTATTTTATGCACACACACATTGTCAAGGATTTTTAACTATATATGTTAAATCAAATGTTATTAGTAAAATAAATGGTTTTAGCATAACATATAGGAGCATCTGATCCATTATAAGTTATTATTTTTCGTATATATTATAATATTTATGCACTTAGACCTATAGGCTATTTGCAATACTATCAACCCGTCACTTATAGTTATACCAATCGTGGACACAATCTTTAGCCACAAATCCTTCTCTTTAGGACTTTGTAGCGCCGTACTCACTAAGCACTTTTAATTTATTGACATTTTGGGATCTGGTTGGGAGATTCCGCAACAAGAGCACAGCTTGTATGGTTGACATTTTGGCGCTGCAAGATATACATTTATAACTTTGGTCAGAATCAAGCCTATATTTAAACCTGTTGCTCCGCCATGGAGCCTAAACTTAGTTCTTAATGTTCTTCAAGGGGTTCCGTTTGAACCTATGCATTCCATAGATATTAAGCTTTTATCTTGGAAAGTTTTGTTTTTACTAGCTATCTCTTCCGCTCGAAGAGTTTCTGAGCTATCTGCTTTACAATGTGATTCCCCTTACCTTGTTTTCCATGCAGATAAGGTGGTTTTTCGTACCAAACCTGGGTTTCTTCCTAAGGTTGTTTCTAATAAGAATATCAATCAAGACATTGTGGTTCCTTCTTTGTGTCCTAATCCTTCACCTAAGAAGGAACGTCTGTTACGCAATCTTGATGGGGTTCGTGCTTTAAAATTCTACTTACAAGCAACTAAAGATTTCCGTCCAACATCTTCTTTGTTGTTTATTCTGGTAAGCGGAGAGGTCAAAGGGCTACGGCTACCTCTTTTTCCTTTTGGCTGAAAAGCATCATCCGTTTAGCCTATGAGACTGCTGGACGGCAGCCTCCTGAAAGGATTACTGCTCATTCTACTAGAGCTGTGGCTTCCACATGGGCTTTTAAAAATGAGGCTTCTGTTGAACAGATTTGTAAGGCGGCGACTTGGTCTTCGCTTCATACTTTTTCCCAAATTTTACAAATTCGATACTTTTGCTTCTTCGGAGGCTATTTTTGGGAGAAACGTTCTACAAGCAGTGGTGCCTTCCGTTTAAGGTCCCTGTCTTGTCCCTCCCTTCATCCGTGTCCTAAAGCTTTGGTATTGGTATCCCACAAGTAAGGATGAATCCGTGGACTCAATACATCTTACAAGAGAAAACATAATATATGCTTACCTGATAAATTTATTTCTCTTCTGATGTATCGAGTCCACGGCCCGCCCTGTTTTTTAAGACAGGCATATATATTTTTATTTTTAAACTTTCAGTCACCACTGCACCCTATGGTTTCTCCTTTTTCTTCCTAGCCTTCGGTCGAATGACTGGGGGGTGGAGCTAAGGGGGGAGCTATATAGGCAGCTCTGCTGTGGGTGCTCTCTTTGCCACTTCCTGTAGGGGAGGAGAATATCCCACAAGTAAGGATGAATCTGTGGACTCGATACATCAAAAGAGAAATAAATTTATCAAGTAAGCATAAATTATGTTTTTAAATGCTCATTGGTCAATCATATTGTTTTATAAAGCTCATAATAAAGGATGGCGTTCTGTTCTTGTGCCCTATCTGAATTCTAACTTGCTTAGTATACAAGAAAAATAAAAATTTTGAATAAGCTGTTTCAGAGCTTACAGAGAGCACTGAATTACCTTGAAGTAGAGATTCCCAGGCATTTTTGTGTGTGTGAACATAATTACTTTCCTGTTATTAGAGAGGGTAGAAAATATGTTAATGTAAGTGTATATATTGAACAATCAATAACACTGTGAGAAGTGCTTTAATGATGAAGTTGTTGGTGGTTCCCTTGGTCACTTAATATTTTGTGCTAAGGTTAATAGAAATGTTTTTTTCTTTTTTGCATCTTTTTTTTTTTCAAAACAAGAAAAAGTAAAGCAAAATAAATGTTTTACACTTAATTAAAGGCACATTTTTTCTTTCATGATTCAGATAACGCATTTAACTTTGAACAGTCTCTTATATATAGGTGTCGAGAGTCCACGAGCTGTTACTGATGGTATATACATTCCTACCAGGAGGAGGCAAAGTTTCCCAAACCTCAAATGCCTATAACAACCCCTCACACCTCACTCATACCTCAGTTTTGTTCAGGCTTTAATTCTAATTAAACCTGTTATTAAACCTATTTCTCCTCCCTGGAGTCTTAATCTGGTATTGAAGATTCTGCAGGCTCCTCCTTTTGAGCCTATGCATTCTTTGGACAGTAAACTACTTTCTTGTAAAAGTGTTGTTTCTCTTGGCCATCTCTTCTGCTAGAAGAGTTTCTGAATTGTCTGCTCTCTTTTGAGTCTCCTTATCTGATTTTCCATCAAGATAAAGTTGTTTTGCGACTTATTTCAAATTTTTACCTAAGGTTGTTAATTCTAATAATAATAATAGCGTTAATAAATAAATAATTTTTCCTCCTTTGTGTCCTAATCCTAAGAATGCTACTCAAAGATCTTTACACTCTTTGGATGTTGTTAGAGCTTTGAAATACTGTGTAGATGGATTTCAGACATACTTCTAGTCTGTTTGTTCTATTTTCCGGTTCTAGAAAAGCTCATAAAGCCTCTGCCATTTCTTTAGCATCTTGGTTGAAACTTTTGATTCACAAAGCTTATTTGGAGGTAGGGCAGTCTCCGCCTCAGAGAATAACAGCTCATTCTACAAGATCAGTTGCCACATCTTGGGCTTTCAAGAATGACGCTTCAGTTGATCAAATCTGTAAAGCAGCCACTTGGTCTTCTTTGCATACTTTTTACAAAATGTTACCATTTTTATGTTTTTGCCTCTTCAGAAGCAGCTTTTGGTTGAAAGGTTCTTCAGGCAGCTGTCTCAGTTTGATTGTAGTGCCTATGATTTAATTTTTTTGGTTTAAAAAGACTTTGTTAAAATTTGGATTTTATTTCTCAGTGAAAATAGCTGGTTTTATTTTATCCCTTGCTCTATAGTTACTCGTGGACTTCCACATCTTGGGTATTATATCCCATCAGTAACAGCTTGTGGACTCTCGCCACCTATATGAAAGAAAACATAATTTTTGTAAGAACTTACCTGATAAATGAATTTATTTCATAGTGGCAAGAGTCCACAAGGCCTACCCATTTTTTTGGGTAATGATTTTTTCTTCGTATTGGGAAAGAGTCCACAGCTGCATTTATTACTTATGGGAAATAAGAACCTGGCCACCAGGAGGAGGCAAAGACCCACCAGGCAAAGGCTTAAATACTCCTCCCACTTCCCCTATCCCCCAGTCATTCTTTGCCTTTCGTCCCAGGAGGTTGGCAGAAAAGTGTCAGAAGTTTGTTTTGTTTTATTTTTTTCCATTTGTTCTACTTTTATTTAATTTTAATATGTCTCTTATGGAGGGTGCTACCCTTCAACATGGGACAGGAGTTTTAAGTAGTCCTGTTAGCCTCTCGTGGAGGGCCTGGGTGAAAGTTAGAGTCCGGAGATGCAGTGGGAGCTTCCCCTGCTACACCATCCCGACTCGTTATAACAGCGCCTTTCAGCACTTGGCGTTGTCTAACGTCGCTTCACTATCTGCTGTCTTCTCTCGAGTCCATGACAGAGGCGCTGCCACTGTTCATCACACTTGAAGGGCCGTGTTCCTGTTCCACGGCGTAGATTCCGGTAAGATTGTTTCATTTTATTACATTATCTGTAATGGGATTTATTATGACAGTATAGTATGGGCCTCGCTGAGGCACCTTCAGTACAGATCTTGGAATCAAGGGATATTTCCTCCTTAGGGTGGTTTGGTGAACGGGGAAGGGGTCTCTTATCATGTTTCTTATGTGATTCAACCTGCATTGGGTATGTGTGTATGGGCTCTGAGGCTGAGACAAGTAGCGTTGCTCTATGTGGTGCATAATGGCTTTTTCTGGGTTTGTGAATGCAGGCCTAGGTCTAAAAACCTTTTGGGTTATGGGTTTACACCGGTTTGTGTAGTCTTGCATATCCTTTTATGTGGGCCTATTTTTGCCGCCTTTCGGTGGCGCGCTTTTTGGATTTTGCGGGGCATCTGCTGACCGTACGTGTTTACGCTTGGTCGGGGTTCTTCCCCTTCTGCATTCTTGAAAGAGTGGCGACGGGGGAAAAGAGTTTGCTCCGCTAAGGTCTGGTCATAGGAGGTGGTGAGTGCCCCAGTCATTTGTTTTCCAATATTGGTGTTTATATTAGTCCTAGCCATGGAGGATTCTAATGCCGGGATTATTGTCTTATCAGATGATGAGTTGTCCTCGGACGAGGACTGTCGTTTGGCCCCGTTGTCGCAAGTCTACCACTCTTGTCTCTTGTGCCTGCATAGTTTGCCAGGTCCCTTGGGCTCGGGGGACATGGGATCTGCTGAGCCATCTGCCTCCAGGGGCTCTGTTCTTCAGGAGGTGCCTTCCCAATCCCACACTCCTTTTGCTTTCGCAGGTGACCCTGACTTTGATGTCTCCTCCGCACAGGGTGGATTTTCATTTTAAAATTTTATGGGCGCTGATTCGTCTGCAAGATCCCGAGGTTTCCTTGCAGTTATGTGCCTGCCTGCTTATCACGGGTGTTCAGACCGTAACCGGAACTATAATATTCCCCCAGGGGGTGATTGTTCCCCCATTTTGTGTGTTTCATTATTGGATTGCGTGGCTGCGTGTCCTACTACGAAGTGTTTTTTATTTGTTGGGGGATCCTCTCCTTTTTCGTCCGGGGACTTCTCAGTTCTCGCATGGTTCTTCGGAATAGGGTTTCGGTCTCGGTTTGGCAGGTCCTGCGGAGACATAGTTCCTTCTGGGCGGATGCCTTCGGGTGCCCTTGTTTATTTTATCCGAATCGGATTTATTTACTTTATAATTTGTTCCTACGGGAATTCTGGGATGGCTTGGATTTAGTTCTCCCACGGAAGTCGTTACCGGATTCATCCGGAGTTGGTGTGTGCACTGTCAATTGTTAGTGATGCATGTTGCGCCTGGCTGGTCTGGCGGGACCTACTGGTTGACTTCTTTTTGTTGTCTGTTTTTATAAACTACACTTACATCGCGACCTTCGGGTCTGGATGTCAGGAGCGCTTGGACTGGCCGTGTCAGTCTGCTCCAGAGACATGGGCTGGTGGAGTTCCACCATGTCCCTTCGCATCCCCGGCCTGAGGGGTGTGGTCCTTGCTGCTGTGTGCGGTTCTGGCCTTTTGGGCTGCCCTTGGTGGTTCTTCTAGAGACTAGGTGCCGTCGGGTGGCTAGTATAAGTCGGGTCATGCTGAGGTGGCTACTTACTCCTACCTCTGCTTCGGGGAGCTTTTGATGCTCTGATGGGATCTTGGGTTGCAACTCACCTGGTGTTCTCCGGGGTATTTCTGCCACCCCTCAGGGGTCGGGAACAGAGGTGAGCTTGGCCCTCGGGATCCTATGCCTCGTGACTGCTGGTCCAGGGTTTTTAGTTTTGGACTCGGGATGCGTGTTTTATCGCAGTATATATCCTGTGTCCTCCTGTGCTTGCTGTTCGAGGTCTTCCTTGTCCTCGACGAGTTTGTTGGTCCGGTTTGGGGTGTGTGCCCTCAGGTTTTGACTAGTGGAATCTGACCCCTTCTTCTTGTATTTCATCGTAAGTTTGGGAGGGGAGTCTAGGGTTCTGTCAGTCCAAATTCTGGCTATCTCTCCTTGTCCCTGTTATCACCTTGGGTGTTAGGGGTTGGGTCAGGATGGGTTCCATTATTCTCCTTGTGGAGCTTGGAATTTTTGGCAGATTGGTTACCTGTGGTGAGGTTGGGCTTCTGGGCCTTCATTTCTTAGGAGTTAGTTGCCCTATTGTCCTCATTCGGTCTAAGATTGGACTCTAGCCTGTTTGACATTTCCCTTTCTGGTCTCTGCATTTTGCGGAACTTTGCTCGACACATTGTGGTTGCACGTTAGTTGCCTTGCTGACGGTGTTGTGGGGGCTTGAGAGGCTGTTTCTCATAGATCTTATTCTTTTTTTGGTTGGGCTCTGGATGGTCTGTCTGACTTTTCTCCTATGGCCTGTGGCAGACTCCCCTGGAGGGGGTGCCTTTTGGGTATGCCGCCTCTCTGCTCTTGAAGCCGTTCATTGCCTGTGCATTCATCGGTAGATGGTTTAGGTGTTTTGGGGATACATCCTACAGTCTTTTTATCTGGGGGACTCTGGTTCCCCGTGGAAGGAAGGATCATGTTGGTGCTTATTGTTTTTTTGGAGAATACATCTTGTTAATTCGGATGCTCGACTTAGATCTCGCCATTTTATGGTTCCTTCAGATCGAGGTTCGATTCCGACTGGTTTCTCTACACTTATGTTGCCTTGTGGGCTCGCCCTTTGGGATTCCGTGTTCTCCGGTTTGTGAGAATTATCCCTAGGGTTTTCTCTCCCTTTCCTTGTGCGGGGGAGGGGCTTTATGTCAGCTGTAAGAGCCTGTTGGTTAGCTTTGCTGCCTAGCGAGCGGTGGGTTGCAGTTTGGCTCTGCTGATGCTGTTGCACCTTGGTTGCTAACAAACTTTATGGGTCCGTTAGAGGAGTTTCTTTGCTCGGATGAGTTTCGGTTGCTCTGCGGCCTATAAGGGTGTTGTGTTGGTCCACACCGTCTAGGTTGCAAAGGAGCGTGATGTTTTGTGTTCCTTCCAGTGGCGGATGTGCTTCCTCTCTTGCGCCTTTAGCTTGATCGTCTTTTTCTCGATCTTCTCCGGCTGCGGGAGTTTTTCCTAGCCTGTGAGACATCCTCAGTCTATTGTGGCCTGGGGGTGGGTCTTGGTTGCGGTAAGGGATTTCCCTTTGCGATCCTGATCGGTGGTTGTCGCTCATCAACGCTGTGTAGCGGTTTATGCGTCTGCCAGTCCTTAGGATTCTTTGGTTTCTCTGTGGTCATTTTTCCGTTTTCTGCTGCTGTCTTTCTCTGTCCTGACATTTGTCTAGGTGAGCCTAGCGAGCGGATCTTGGTTGTCTTCTTGAAGACCTGAGTTGGTCTTTCTGTCCTATTAGTCGGGTCCCCTTATTGTTTTCAGGGGCTGTGATTGGGTTGTTGCCCTGAGAGCGGGGTCTTCAAGGCTTGTGCCTCGATTGCATCTACTCGTGGTACCTGTTCAGGTCCCTGGACTGTCGGTGACTTTGCGTCCCCGGGGTGGTTGTTTGTTTTTTCTTAAAATAAAGTTGTTCACGGTTTTCGGACGAAATGGGATTTTGTTTTCTGGGAATATTTTTTTTTCTCGGTAGGTGCCTTCATTGGTCCACCTCTTACCCTCCTGTCTTAGCATTCTGTATCCTCTTTGGCTTGGGTATAAATTTCCCATAAGTAATGAATGTGGTTTTGGACTCTTTCCCAATAGGAAGAAAAACATAAATTATGCTTACCTGATAATTTTCTTTTCTTCAGTGGGAAAGAGTCCTCAGCCCCCCGCCCGTTTTGGAGACGTTGTTGTTGTTTCTTCTGGCACCTTTTCACCTTGATGCTTCTTCCACTGTTCCTTGTTCCTCGGCTGAATGACTGGGGGATAGGGGAAGCGGGAGGAGTATTTAAGCCTTTGGCTGGTCGGTCTTTGCCTCCTCCTGGTGGCCAGGTTCTTATTTCCCATAAGTAATAAATGCGACTGTGGACTCTTTCCCACGGAAGAAAAGAAAATTATCAGGTAAGCATAATTTATGTTTTTTATTTCAAGCACATCTTTCTTTTATGTAAATGGCAAGAGTCCATGAGCTAGTGACGTATGGAATATACATTCCTACCAGGAGGGGGCAAAGTTTCCCAAACCTCAAAATGCCTATAAATACACCTCCCACCACACACATACTTCAGTTTTTGCAAACTTTGTCTCCTATAGAGGTGGTGAAGTAAGTTTGTGCTTGATTTTTATGATTTCTTCTATGATGAGCGCTTCTAAGCATTCTGAAGCCCAATTCCTCTCAGAGTACAGTGTTTGTCAGAGGGACGTGAAGAGAGTATTGCCTGTTGATTTTTATGGTTTCACTCATGGGAAATCTTTTCAAGGGCTCTCTGTTATCAGTCGTAAGGATTCATCTCCTACCTCCCTTTTCAGATCGACGATATACTCTTATACCATTACCTCTGCTGATAGTTTTCAGTACTGGTTTGGCTGTCTGCGATATGTGGATGGTGTCTTCGGTAAGTATGTATCATTATTTAAGACACTCTCAGATATGTTTGGCGCTTTATGTAATTGATATAACGTTTTAATTATATATCTATTTACTTATATTTGCCATGAGTCGGGTCTATGTATATTACCCTTTGCAGTCTAACAGTTTCAGTATGAGAATCATGTTTTAGGAAGTTATTTTCTTACCTGGGATTTAATCTTTTTTTCCAATTAGACTAGTTTTTTTCTTAAATTTCGCGGGCAAATCTAGGCTCGCAAGGGCGCAAAATGCTGTTATTTATTGCATCATTTTTGACGCCGAAAATTTGCGTCTCTAGTGTCGCAAGTTTAATAATTTCCTGCATCTTTATTGACGTTAGGTTGTTTGGCGAGAAGTTGCGCTTGTTATGATGTGAGTTGCTTCATTTCCGGATATTGATTGGCGCCCAAAAAATTTCACTTTGCGTCATGCGTCATACCTTGCGCCATATATTTGTTTGATTGTTATACCCCACTGTCTTTATGCTCCCTGCTCTCTTTATATTCTAGAGGGCTATGCTGTTTGCTTTTCTGCTTATTTAGCATATGCATTTTTTCCCATTCCTGAAACTGCTATATGAGGAATATGAATATTTTGTTTAAATGTTATTTTTTCTTTTACATTTTGAAAGATGTCACAGTCTGATCCTGTCTCAGAAGCTACTGTAGTAACCATGCTGCCTGAACACAGTTCTACCAAAGCTGTATCTGTTATAAGATAGCTGAGATTATATCTCCGGCTATATTATCTAACAGTTGTCATGTTAAGCTTTTGCATGCCAGTAATGTTTCTATTAGTACTAGTACAGCGTCTGTTGTTCCCTCAACATCTAATGTGCATGATATCCCTGTTGATATGAAAAATTATATTGCTGATGCAATACAGAAGGCTATGTCTGCTATTCCACCTTCTAATAAACGTAAAAGGTCTTTTAAAATTTCTCATAAAACCGATGACATTTGTGATGACCGACAACATGCTGAAATATCCTACTCTGAAGAGGCTCTCTCTGGTTCAGAAGATCCTACTACAGACATTGAAGTTGATAAATCTCCTTATATTTGTAAGATTGAATATATTTGGTCTTTGTTGAAAGAAGTATTAGTTACTTTGGTTATTGAGGAGTCGGATCCTCTTGATAACAAATCCAGTAAGCGTTTAAATTATGTTTTTAAACCTCCTGTGATTACTCCTGAGGGTTTTCCTGTTCCAGATGCCGTTTCTGATTTGATTGCTAAAGAATGGTCTAAGTCTGGTACTTCTTTTAATCCTCCTCCTAGGTTTAAGAAGTTATATTCTTTACCAGTGGCTAATTTGGAGTTTTGGGAAAAAGTCCCTAAGGTTGATGGGGCTATTTCTCCAACATAGGTGTGTCCGGTCCACGGCGTCATCCTTACTTGTGGGATATTCTCTTCCCCAACAGGAAATGGCAAAGAGCCCAGCAAAGCTGGTCATATGATCCCTCCTAGGCTCCGCCTACCCCAGTCATTCTCTTTGCCGTTGCACAGGCAACATCTCCACGGAGATGGCTAAGAGTTTTTTGGTGTTTAAATGTAGTTTTTATTCTTCAATCAAGTGTTTGTTATTTTAAAATAGTGCTGGTATGTACTATTTACTCTGAAACAGAAAAGGGAAGAAGATTTCTGTTTGTAAGAGGAAGATGATTTTAGCAAACGTTACTAAAATCGATTGCTGTTTCCACACAGGACTGTTGAGATGAAGTAACTTCAGTTGGGGGAAGCAGTTGGCAGACTTTTTCTGCCTGAGGTATGACTGGCCACATTTCTAACAAGACTTTGTAATGCTGGAAGGCTGTCATTTTCCCTATGGGGACCGGTAAGCCATTTTCTTAGATTAAGCAAAAGAATAAAAGGCTTTATAAGGGCTTATAAAACTGGTAGACATTTTTCTGGGCTAAAACGATTACTTTGCTAAGCATATTTGACAGATTATAACTCTTTATAGTTATTATAATCTTGGGGATTGTTGTTAAAAAACGGCAGGCACTGTATGGACACCTTTTTCAGATGGGGCCTTCTCTAGTCATAGGCAGAGCCTCATTTTCGCGCCACTAATGCGCAGTTGTTTTTGGAAGGCAAGGCATGCAGATGCATGTGTGAGGAGCTAAGAACCACTGAAAAAGCTTATAGAAGGCGTCATTTGGTATCGTATTCCCCCCTGGGCTTGGTTGGGTCTCAGCAAAGCAGATACCTGGGACTGTATAGGGGTTAAATGTAAAAAAACGGCTCCGGTTCCGTTATTTTAAGGGTTAAAGCTTTCAAATTTGGTGTGCAATACTTTTAAGGCTTTAAGACACTGTGGTGAAATTTTGGTGAGATATTCTCTTCCCCAACAGGAAATGGCAAAGAGCCCAGCAAAGCTGGTCATATGATCCCTCCTAGGCTCCGCCTACCCCAGTCATTCTCTTTGCCGTTGCACAGGCAACATCTCCACGGAGATGGCTAAGAGTTTTTTGGTGTTTAAATGTAGTTTTTATTCTTCAATCAAGTGTTTGTTATTTTAAAATAGTGCTGGTATGTACTATTTACTCTGAAACAGAAAAGGGAAGAAGATTTCTGTTTGTAAGAGGAAGATGATTTTAGCAAACGTTACTAAAATCGATTGCTGTTTCCACACAGGACTGTTGAGATGAAGTAACTTCAGTTGGGGGAAGCAGTTGGCAGACTTTTTCTGCCTGAGGTATGACTGGCCACATTTCTAACAAGACTTTGTAATGCTGGAAGGCTGTCATTTTCCCTATGGGGACCGGTAAGCCATTTTCTTAGATTAAGCAAAAGAATAAAAGGCTTTATAAGGGCTTATAAAACTGGTAGACATTTTTCTGGGCTAAAACGATTACTTTGCTAAGCATATTTGACAGATTATAACTCTTTATAGTTATTATAATCTTGGGGATTGTTGTTAAAAAACGGCAGGCACTGTATGGACACCTTTTTCAGATGGGGGCCTTCTCTAGTCATAGGCAGAGCCTCATTTTCGCGCCACTAATGCGCAGTTGTTTCTCCAACATAGGTGTGTCCGGTCCACGGCGTCATCCTTACTTGTGGGATATTCTCTTCCCCAACAGGAAATGGCAAAGAGCCCAGCAAAGCTGGTCACATGATCCCTCCTAGGCTCCGCCTACCCCAGTCATTCTCTTTGCCGTTGTACAGGCAACATCTCCACGGAGATGGCTTAGAGTTTTTTAGTGTTTAACTGTAGTTTTTATTATTCAATCAAGAGTTTGTTATTTTAAAATAGTGCTGGTATGTACTATTTACTCAGAAACAGAAAAGAGATGAAGATTTCTGTTTGTATGAGGAAAATGATTTTAGCACCGTAACTAAAATCCATGGCTGTTCCACACAGGACTGTTGAGAGCAATTAACTTCAGTTGGGGGAACAGTGTGCAGTCTCTTGCTGCTTGAGGTATGACACATTCTAACAAGACGATGTAATGCTGGAAGCTGTCATTTTTCCCTATGGGATCCGGTAAGCCATGTTTATTACGATGGTAAATAAGGGCTTCACAAGGGCTTATTAAGATTGTAGACTTTTCTGGGCTAAATCGATTCAGTTTTAAAACATATTTAGCCTTGAGGAATCATTTTATCTGGGTATATTGATATTATAATATCGGCAGGCACTGTATTAGACACCTTATTTCTCTGGGGCTTTCCCAAAGCATAAGCAGAGCCTCATTTTCGCGCCGGTGTGGCGCACTTGTTTTTGAGAGGCATGGCATGCAGTCGCATGTGAGAGGAGCTCTGATACTTAGAAAAGACTTTCTGAAGGCGTCATTTGGTATCGTATTCCCCTTTGGGTTTGGTTGGGTCTCAGCAAAGCAGATACCAGGGACTGTAAAGGGGTTAAAGTGTTAAAACGGCTCCGGTTCCGTTATTTTAAGGGTTAAAGCTTCCAAATTTGGTGTGCAATACTTTTAAGGCTTTAAGACACTGTGATGAAAATTTGGTGAATTTTGTACAATTCCTTCATGTTTTTTCGCAATTGCAGTAATAAAGTGTGTTCAGTTTAAAATTTAAAGTGACAGTAACGGTTTTATTTTAAAACGTTTTTTGTACTTTATTATCAAGTTTATGCCTGTTTAACATGTCTGAACTACCAGATAGACTGTGTTCTGAATGTGGGGAAGCCAGAATTCCTGTTCATTTAAATAAATGTGATTTATGTGATAATGACAATGATGCCCAAGATGATTCCTCAAGTGAGGGGAGTAAGCATGGTACTGCATCATTCCCTCCTTCGTCTACACGAGTCTTGCCCACTCAGGAGGCCCCTAGTACATCTAGCGCGCCAATACTCCTTACTATGCAACAATTAACGGCTGTAATGGATAATTCTGTCAAAAACATTTTAGCCAAAATGAACCCTTGTCAGCGTAAGCGTGGCTGCTCTGTTTTAGTTACTGAAGAGCATGACGACGCTGATATTAATATCTCTGAAGGGCCCCTAACCCAATCTGAGGGGGCCAGGGAGGTTTTGTCTGAGGGAGAAATTACTGATTCAGGGAACATTTCTCAACAGGCTGAACCTGATGTAATTGCATTTAAATTTAAGTTGGAACATCTCCGCATTCTGCTTAAGGAGGTATTATCCACTCTGGATGATTGTGAAAAGTTGGTCATCCCAGAGAAACTATGTAAAATGGACAAGTTCCTAGAGGTGCCGGAGCTCCCAGAAGCTTTTCCTATACCCAAGCGGGTGGCGGACATTGTTAATAAAGAATGGGAAAGGCCCGGTATTCCTTTCGTCCCTCCCCCCATTTTTAAAAAATTGTTTCCTATGGTCGACCCCAGAAAGGACTTATGGCAGACAGTCCCCAAGGTCGAGGGAGCGGTTTCTACTTTAAACAAACGCACCACTATACCCATAGAGGATAGTTGTGCTTTCAAAGATCCTATGGATAAAAAATTAGAAGGTTTGCTTAAAAAGATGTTTGTTCAGCAGGGTTACCTTCTACAACCAATTTCATGCATTGTCCCTGTCACTACAGCCGCATGTTTCTGGTTTGATGAGCTGATAAAGGCGCTCGATAGTGATTCTCCTCCTTATGAGGAGATTATGGACAGAATCAATGCTCTCAAATTGGCTAATTCTTTCACCCTAGACGCCACTTTGCAATTGGCTAGGTTAGCGGCTAAGAATTCTGGGTTTGCTATTGTGGCGCGCAGAGCGCTTTGGTTGAAATCTTGGTCGGCTGATGCGTCTTCCAAGAACAAGCTACTAAACATTCCTTTCAAGGGGAAAACGCTGTTTGGCCCTGACTTGAAAGAGATTATCTCGGATATCACTGGGGGTAAGGGCCACGCCCTTCCTCAGGATCGGCCTTTCAAGGCGAAAAATAGACCTAATTTTCGTCCCTTTCGTAAAAACGGACCAGCCCAAAGTGCTACGTCCTCTAAGCAAGAGGGTAATACTTCTCAAGCCAAGCCAGCTTGGAGACCAATGCAAGGCTGGAACAAGGGAAAGCAGGCCAAGAAGCCTGCCACTGCTACCAAGACAGCATGAAATATTGGCCCCCGATCCGGGACCGGATCTGGTGGGGGGCAGACTCTCTCTCTTCGCTCAGGCTTGGGCAAGAGATGTTCTGGATCCTTGGGCGCTAGAAATAGTCTCCCAGGGTTATCTTCTGGAATTCAAGGGACTTCCCCCAAGGGGGAGGTTCCACAGGTCTCAGTTGTCTTCAGACCACATAAAAAGACAGGCGTTCTTACATTGTGTAGAAGACCTGTTAAAAATGGGAGTGATTCATCCTGTTCCACTAAGAGAACAAGGGATGGGGTTCTACTCCAATCTGTTCATAGTTCCCAAAAAAGAGGGAACGTTCAGACCAATCTTAGATCTCAAGATCTTAAACAAGTTTCTCAAGGTTCCATCTTTCAAGATGGAAACCATTCGAACTATTCTTCCTTCCATCCAGGAGGGTCAATTCATGACCACGGTGGATTTAAAGGATGCGTATCTACATATTCCTATCCACAAGGAACATCATCGGTTCCTAAGGTTTGCATTCCTGGACAAACATTACCAGTTCGTGGCGCTTCCTTTCGGATTAGCCACTGCTCCAAGGATTTTCACAAAGGTACTAGGGTCCCTTCTAGCGGTGCTAAGACCAAGGGGCATTGCAGTAGTACCTTACCTGGACGACATTCTGATTCAAGCGTCGTCCCTTCCTCAAGCAAAGGCTCACACGGACATTGTCCTGGCCTTTCTCAGATCTCACGGCTGGAAAGTGAACGTGGAAAAGAGTTCTCTATCCCCGTCAACAAGGGTTCCCTTCTTGGGAACAATTATAGACTCCTTAGAAATGAGGATCTTTCTAACAGAGGCCAGAAAAACAAAACTTCTAGACTCTTGTCGGATACTTCATTCCGTTCCTCTTCCTTCCATAGCTCAGTGCATGGAAGTGATCGGGTTGATGGTAGCGGCGATGGACATAGTTCCTTTTGCGCGCATTCATCTAAGACCATTACAACTGTGCATGCTCAGTCAGTGGAATGGGGACTATACAGACTTGTCTCCGAAGATACAAGTAAATCAGAGGACCAGAGACTCACTCCGTTGGTGGCTGTCCCTGGACAATCTGTCTCAAGGGATGACGTTCCGCAGACCAGAGTGGGTCATTGTCACGACCGACGCCAGTCTGATGGGCTGGGGCGCGGTCTGGGGATCCCTGAAAGCTCAGGGTCTTTGGTCTCGGGAAGAATCTCTTCTACCGATAAATATTCTGGAACTGAGAGCGATATTCACTGCTCTCAAGGCCTGGCCTCGGCTAGCGAGGACCAAGTTCATACGGTTTCAATCAGACAACATGACATCTGTTGCGTACATCAACCATCAGGGGGGAACAAGGAGTTCCCTAGCGATGGAAGAAGTGACCAAAATCATTCTATGGGCGGAGTCTCACTCCTGCCACCTGTCTGCTATCCACATCCCAGGAGTGGAAAATTGGGAAGCGGATTTTCTGAGTCGTCAGACATTGCATCCGGGGGAGTGGGAACTCCATCCGGAAATCTTTGCCCAAGTCACTCACCTGTGGGGCATTCCAGACATGGATCTGATGGCCTCTCGTCAGAACTTCAAAGTTCCTTGCTACGGGGCCAGATCCAGGGATCCCAAGGCGGCTCTAGTGGATGCACTAGTAGCACCTTGGACCTTCAAACTAGCTTATGTGTTCCCGCCATTTCCTCTCATCCCCAGGCTGGTAGCCAGGATCAATCAGGAGAGGGCGTCGGTGATCTTGATAGCTCCTGCGTGGCCACGCAGGACTTGGTATGCAGATCTGGTGAATATGTCATCGGCTCCACCTTGGAAGCTACCTTTGAGACGAGACCTTCTTGTTCAGGGTCCGTTCGATCATCCGAATCTGGTTTCACTCCAGCTGACTGCTTGGAGATTGAACGCTTGATTTTATCGAAGCGAGGATTCTCAGATTCTGTTATCGATACTCTTGTTCAGGCCAGAAAGCCTGTAACTAGAAAGATTTACCACAAAATTTGGAAAAAATATATCTGTTGGTGTGAATCTAAAGGATTCCCTTGGGACAAGGTTAAGATTCCTAGGATTCTATCCTTCCTTCAAGAAGGATTGGAAAAAGGATTATCTGCAAGTTCCCTGAAGGGACAGATTTCTGCCTTGTCGGTATTACTTCACAAAAAGCTGGCAGCTGTGCCAGATGTTCAAGCCTTTGTTCAGGCTCTGGTTAGAATCAAGCCTGTTTACAAACCTTTGACTCCTCCTTGGAGTCTCAATTTAGTTCTTTCAGTTCTTCAGGGGGTTCCGTTTGAACCCTTACATTCCGTTGATATTAAGTTATTATCTTGGAAAGTTTTGTTTTTAGTTGCGATTTCTTCTGCTAGAAGAGTCTCAGAATTATCTGCTCTGCAGTGTTCTCCTCCTTATCTGGTGTTCCATGCAGATAAGGTGGTTTTACGTACTAAACCTGGTTTTCTTCCAAAAGTTGTTTCTAACAAAAACATTAACCAGGAGATTATCGTACCTTCTCTGTGTCCAAAACCAGTTTCAAAGAAGGAACGTTTGTTGCACAATTTGGATGTTGTTCGCGCTCTAAAATTCTATTTAGATGCTACAAAGGATTTTAGACAAACATCTTCCTTGTTTGTTGTGTATTCAGGTAAAAGGAGAGGTCAAAAAGCAACTTCTACCTCTCTCTCTTTTTGGATTAAAAGCATCATCAGATTGGCTTACGAGACTGCCGGACGGCAGCCTCCCGAAAGAATCACAGCTCATTCCACTAGGGCTGTGGCTTCCACATGGGCCTTCAAGAACGAGGCTTCTGTTGATCAGATATGTAGGGCAGCGACTTGGTCTTCACTGCACACTTTTACCAAATTTTACAAGTTTGATACTTTTGCTTCTTCTGAGGCGATTTTTGGGAGAAAGGTTTTGCAAGCCGTGGTGCCTTCCATTTAGGTGACCTGATTTGCTCCCTCCCTTCATCCGTGTCCTAAAGCTTTGGTATTGGTTCCCACAAGTAAGGATGACGCCGTGGACCGGACACACCTATGTTGGAGAAAACAGAATTTATGTTTACCTGATAAATTTCTTTCTCCAACGGTGTGTCCGGTCCACGGCCCGCCCTGGTTTTTTAATCAGGTCTGATAATTTATTTTCTTTAACTACAGTCACCACGGTACCATATGGTTTCTCCTATGCAAATATTCCTCCTTAACGTCGGTCGAATGACTGGGGTAGGCGGAGCCTAGGAGGGATCATGTGACCAGCTTTGCTGGGCTCTTTGCCATTTCCTGTTGGGGAAGAGAATATCCCACAAGTAAGGATGACGCCGTGGACCGGACACACCGTTGGAGAAAGAAATTTATCAGGTAAACATAAATTCTGTTTTTTGGAAGGCAAGGCATGCAGATGCATGTGTGAGGAGCTAAGAACCACTGAAAAAGCTTATAGAAGGCGTCATTTGGTATCGTATTCCCCCCTGGGCTTGGTTGGGTCTCAGCAAAGCAGATACCTGGGACTGTATAGGGGTTAAATGTAAAAACGGCTCCGGTTCCGTTATTTTAAGGGTTAAAGCTTTCAAATTTGGTGTGCAATACTTTTAAGGCTTTAAGACACTGTGGTGAAATTTTGGTGAATTTTGAACAATTGCTTCATGCTTTTTCGCATATTCAGTAATAAAGTGTGTTCTGTTTAAAATTTAAAGTGACAGTAACGGTTTTATTTTAAAACGTTTTTTGTGCTTTGTTGAAAAGTTTAAGCCTGTTTAACATGTCTGAACCATCAGATAAGCGATGTTCTATATGTATGAAAGCCAATGTGTCTCCCCATTTAAATATATGTGATAATTGTGACATAGTGTCCAAACAAAGTAGGGACAATGATGCCACAGATAATAATAGTGCCCAAGATGATTCTTCAGATGAGGGGAGTAAGCATGGTACTGCATCACCCCCTTCTGTGTCTACACCAGTTTTGCCCACGCAAGAGGCCCCTAGTACATCTAGTGCGCCAATACTTATTACTATGCAACAATTAACGGCTGTTATGGATAATTCTATTGCAAATATTTTATCTAAAATGCCTACTTATCAAAGAAAGCGCGATTGCTCTGTTTTAAACACTGAAGAGCAAGAGGACGCTGATGATAACGTTTCTGACATACCCTCACACCAATCTGAAGGGGCCAGGAGGGAGGTTTTGTCTGAGGGAGAAATTTCAGATTCAGGAAAAATTTCTCAACAAGCTGAACCTGATGTTGTAACATTTAAATTTAAATTAGAACATCTCCGCGCACTGCTTAAGGAGGTATTATCTACTCTGGATGATTGTGACAATTTGGTCATTCCAGAGAAATTATGTAAGATGGACAAGTTCCTAGAGGTTCCGATGCCCCCCGATGTTTTTCCTATACCCAAGCGGGTGGCGGACATAGTAAATAAGGAATGGGAAAGGCCCGGCATACCTTTTGTTCCTCCCCCTATATTTAAGAAATTATTTCCTATAGTCGACCCCAGAAAGGACTTATGGCAGACAGTCCCTAAGGTCGAGGGGGCGGTCTCTACTCTAAACAAACGCACTACTATTCCCATAGAAGATAGTTGTGCTTTCAAAGATCCTATGGATAAAAAATTAGAGGGTTTGCTTAAAAAGATGTTTGTTCAGCAAGGTTACCTTCTACAACCAATTTCATGCATTGTTCCTGTCACTACGGCAGCGTGTTTCTGGTTCGAAGAACTAGAAAAGTCGCTCAATAAAGAATCTTCGTATGAGGAGGTTATGGACAGAGTTCAAGCACTTAAATTGGCTAACTCTTTTATTCTAGATGCCGCTTTGCAGTTAGCTAGATTAGCGGCGAAAAATTCAGGGTTTGCTATCGTGGCGCGCAGAGCGCTCTGGCTAAAGTCTTGGTCAGCGGATGTGTCTTCCAAGACAAAATTGCTTAACATCCCTTTCAAGGGCAAAACACTGTTTGGTCCTGATTTGAAAGAGATTATTTCAGACATCACCGGGGGAAAGGGCCACGCCCTTCCTCAGGATAGGTCTTTTAAGGCTAGAAATAAGCCTAATTTTCGTCCCTTTCGCAGAAACGGACCAACCTCTACTTCTACATCCTCTAACCAAGAGGGTAATACTTCTCAACCCAAACCAGCCTGGAGACCGATGCAAGGCTGGAACAAGGGTAAGCAGGCCAAGAAGCCTGCCACTGCTACCAAAACAGCATGAAGGGATGGCCCCCGATCCGGGACCGGATCTGGTGGGGGGCAGACTTTCTCTCTTTGCTCAGGCCTGGGCAAGAGATGTTCAGGATCCTTGGGCACTAGAAATAGTTTCTCAAGGTTATCTCCTGGAATTCAAGGATCTACCCCCAAGGGGAAGGTTCCACAGGTCTCAATTATCTTCAAACCAAATAAAAAGACAGGCATTCTTACATTGTGTAGAAGACCTGTTAAAGATGGGAGTAATTCATCCAGTTCCAATAGGAGAAGAAGGGATGGGGTTTTACTCCAACCTGTTCATAGTTCCCAAAAAAGAGGGAACATTCAGACCAATTCTAGATCTCAAAATCCTAAACAAATTTCTCAGGGTTCCATCGTTCAAAATGGAAACCATTCGAACGATCCTTCCTACCATCCAGGAAGGTCAATTTATGACCACGGTGGATTTAAAGGATGCGTACCTACATATTCCTATCCACAAGGAACATCATCAGTTCCTAAGGTTCGCTTTTCTGGACAAGCATTACCAGTTTGTGGCACTTCCATTCGGATTAGCCACTGCTCCGAGAATTTTCACAAAGGTACTAGGGTCCCTTCTAGCGGTTCTAAGACCAAGGGGCATTGCAGTAGTACCGTACTTGGACGACATCCTGATTCAAGCGTCGTCTCTGTCAAAAGCAAAGGCTCATACGGACATCGTCCTAGCCTTTCTCAGATCTCACGGATGGAAAGTGAACATAGAAAAAAGTTCTCTTTCCCCGTCAACAAGAGTTCCCTTCTTGGGAACAATAATAGACTCCTTAGAAATGAGGATTTTTCTGACAGAGGTCAGAAAATCAAAACTTCTAAGCTCTTGTCAAGTTCTTCATTCTGTTCTTCGTCCTTCCATAGCGCAGTGCATGGAAGTAATAGGATTGATGGTTGCAGCAATGGACATAGTTCCTTTTGCACGAATTCATCTAAGACCATTACAACTGTGCATGCTCAAACAGTGGAATGGGGATTATACAGACTTGTCTCCGACGATTCAAGTAGATCAAAGGACCAGAGATTCACTCCGTTGGTGGCTAATCCTGTCACAGGGAATGAGCTTCCGCAGACCAGAGTGGGTCATTGTCACGACCGACGCCAGTCTAGTGGGCTGGGGCGCGGTCTGGGAACCCCTGAAAGCTCAGGGTCTATGGTCTCTGGAAGAATCTCTTCTCCCGATAAACATTCTGGAACTGAGAGCGATATTCAATGCTCTCAAAGCTTGGCCTCATCTAGCAAAGGCCAAATTCATAAGGTTTCAATCAGACAACATGACGACAGTTGCATATATCAACCATCAGGGGGGAACAAGGAGTTCCCTGGCGATGGAGGAAGTGACCAAGATAATTCAATGGGCGGAGGATCACTCCTGCCACTTGTCTGCAATCCACATCCCAGGAGTGGAAAATTGGGAAGCGGATTTTCTGAGTCGTCAGACATTCCATCCGGGGGAGTGGGAACTCCACCCGGAAATCTTTGCCCAAATAACTCAATTATGGGGCATTCCAGACATGGATCTGATGGCCTCTCGTCAGAACTTCAAGGTTCCTTGTTACGGGTCCAGATCCAGGGATCCCAAGGCGACTATAGTAGATGCACTAGTAGCACCTTGGACCTTCAACCTAGCTTATGTATTCCCACCGTTTCCTCTCATTCCCAGGCTGGTAGCCAGGATCAACCAGGAGAGGGCTTCGGTGATCCTGATAGCTCCTGCGTGGCCACGCAGGACTTGGTATGCAGACCTGGTGAATATGTCATCGGCTCCACCATGGAAGCTACCTTTGAGACAGGACCTTCTTGTTCAAGGTCCATTCGAACATCCGAATCTGGTTTCTCTCCAACTGACTGCTTGGAGATTGAACGCTTGATTTTATCAAAGCGTGGGTTTTCAGATTCTGTAATAGATACTCTGATTCAGGCTAGAAAACCTGTAACTAGAAAAATTTACCATAAGATATGGAAAAAATATATCTGTTGGTGTGAATCTAAAGGATTCCCATGGAACAAGATAAAAATTCCTAGGATTTTATCCTTTCTACAAGAAGGTTTGGAGAAGGGATTTATCTGCAAGTTCTCTGAAGGGACAGATTTCTGCGTTATCTGTTTTACTTCACAAAAGGCTGGCAGCTGTGCCAGACGTTCAAGCGTTTGTCCAGGCTCTGGTTAGAATCAAGCCTGTTTACAGACCTTTGACTCCTCCCTGGAGTCTTAATCTAGTTCTTTCAGTTCTTCAAGGGGTTCCGTTTGAACCCTTACATTCCGTAGATATTAAGTTATTATCTTGGAAAGTTTTGTTTTTGGTTGCAATTTCTTCTGCTAGAAGAGTTTCTGAGTTATCTGCTCTGCAGTGTTCTCCGCCCTATCTGGTGTTCCATGCAGATAAGGTGGTTTTGCGTACTAAGCCTGGTTTTCTTCCTAAGGTTGTTTCTAACAAAAATATTAACCAGGAGATAGTTGTACCTTCTTTGTGTCAGAATCCAGTTTCAAAGAAGGAACGTTTGTTACACAATTTGGACGTAGTCCGTGCTCTAAAATTCTATTTAGAGACCACTAAAGATTTCAGACAAACTTCTTCTTTGTTTGTTGTTTATTCTGGTAAAAGGAGAGGTCAAAAAGCAACTTCTACCTCTCTTTCTTTTTGGCTTAAAAGCATTATCCGTTTGGCTTATGAGACTGCCGGACGGCAGCCTCCTGAAAGAATCACAGCTCACTCCACTAGGGCTGTGGCTTCCACATGGGCCTTCAAGAACGAGGCTTCTGTTGACCAGATATGTAAGGCAGCGACTTGGTCTTCACTGCACACTTTTGCCAAATTTTACAAATTTGATACTTTTGCTTCTTCAGAGGCTATTTTTGTGAGAAAGGTTTTGCAAGCTGTGGTGCCTTCCATTTAGGTGACCTGATTTGCTCCCTCCCTTCATCCGTGTCCTAAAGCTTTGGTATTGGTTCCCACAAGTAAGGATGACGCCGTGGACCGGACACACCTATGTTGGAGAAAACAGAATTTATGCTTACCTGATAAATTACTTTCTCCAACGGTGTGTCCGGTCCACGGCCCGCCCTGGTTTTTTTAATCAGGTCTGATGAATTATTTTCTCTAACTACAGTCACCACGGTATCATGTGATTTCTCCTATGCATATTTCCTCCTGTACGTCAGTCGAATGACTGGGGTAGGCGGAGCCTAGGAGGGATCATATGACCAGCTTTGCTGGGCTCTTTGCCATTTCCTGTTGGGGAAGAGAATATCCCACAAGTAAGGATGACGCCGTGGACCGGACACACCGTTGGAGAAAGTAATTTATCAGGTAAGCATAAATTCTGTTTTCTACTCTTTCCAAGTGTACTACTATTCCTATGAAAGATAGTAATTCTTTTAAGGATCCTTAAGATAGGAAGATTGAATCTTATCTAAGGAAAGCTTATTTACATTCTGGCTATATTCTCAGGCCTGCCATTTCTATGACTGATGTTGCAGCTGCATCAACTTTTTGGTTGGATAGCCTAGCAAATCAGGAAACAGATTCTGATTTTCCTAGCATTGTTCGTTTGCTTCAACATGCTAATCATTTTATCTGTGATGCTATTTTTTATATCATCAAGATTGATGTTAAATCTATGTCTTTAGCTATTCTTGTTAGTAGAGCTTTATGGCTTAAATCATGGAATGCTGGTATCTAAATCTAGATTACTATCTCTCTCTTTCCAGGGTAGTAGTTTATTTGGTTCTCATTTGGATTCTATTATTTCCACTATCACTGGGGGGGAGGGAGTTTTTTTGCCCCAAGATAAGAAGTCTAAAGGTAAATTTAAAGCTTCTAATCGGTTTCGTTCCTTTCGTCAGAATAGAGAACAGAAAACCACTCCTTCCCCAAATGACTCTGGTTCCAATTGGAAGCCATCTTCAAGTTGGAATAAATCCAAGCCTTATAAAAAGCCAAAGCCAGCCCCCAAGACTGCATGAAGGTACGGCCCTCAATCCAGTTCAAATGGTGGGGGGCAGATTGAAATTATTTCAAAGCATTTGGGCAGATTTTGTTCAGAATCAGTGGATTCAGAGCATTGTCTTTCAGGGGTATTGAATAGGTTTCAGAATAAGACCTCCTGTGAGAAGATTCTTTCTCTCTCATATTCCAATATATCCTGTGAAAGCTCAGGCTTTTCTGAAATGTGTTTCAGATCTGGAGCTTTCAGGGCTGATTATACCAGTTCCGCTTCAGGAACTGGGTCTGGGCTTTTATTCAAATCTATTCATTGTCCCAAAGAAAGAAAATTAATTCAGACCAGTTCTGGATCTGAAGTTTTTGAATCATTTTGTAAGGGTCCCAGCTTTCAAGATGGTGACTATTAGAACTATTCTGCCTTTTGTTCAGCAAGGTCATTACATGTCCGCAATAGACTTACAGGACGCTTATCTTCACATTCCGATTCATCAAGATCACTATCGGTTTCAGAGATTCTGTTTTCTCGACAAGCATTACCAATTTGTCGCTCTTCCATTTGGCCTAGTGACGGCTCCAAGAGTCTTTTCGAAGGTTCTCGATGCCCTTCTATCTGTAATCAGAGAGCAGGGTATTGCGGTGTTTCCTTATTTGGACGATATCTTGGTACTAAATCAATCTTTTCATTTAGCAGAATCTCACACAAATCAACTAGTGCTGTTTCTTCAAAGTCATGGTTGGAGGATCAATTTACCAAAGAGTTTCTTGATTCCTCAGACAAGGGTCACCTTTTTAGGTTTCCAAATAGATTCAGTGTCCATGACTCTGTCTTTAACAGACAAGAGACGAATGAAATTGGTTTCAGCCTGTCGAAACCTTCAGTCTCGATCATTCCCTTCACTGGCTATGTGCATGGAAGTTTTAGGTCTCATGACTGCAGCATCAAACGCGATCCCCTTTGCTCATTTTCATATGAGACCTCTGCAGCTTTGTATGCTGAATCAATGGTGCAGGGATTATACTCGGATTTCACAATTGATATACTTAAATCCTAACATTCAACTCTCTCTGTCCTGGTGGTTGGACCATCTTCGGATTATTCAAAGGACCTCTTTTGTTCGTCCTTCCTGGACTATGATCTCGACAGATGCAAGTCTCACAGGTTGGGGAGCTGTCTGGGGGTCTCTGAACAGTGCAAGGGTTTGGAAACTTTAAGAGGCGAGGTTACCAATCAATATTTTAGAACTCCGTGCTATCTTCAGAGCTCTTCAGGCTTGGCTCTATTAAAGAGAGAACTTTTCATTCGTTTTCAGACAGACAATATCACAACTGTGGCATATGTCAATCATCAGAGAGGTCCTTTAGCAATGAAAGAAGTATCACGGATACTTTTTTGGGCGGAATACAACTCTTGTCTAATTTCTGCGATTCATATCCCAGGTGTAGACAATTGGGAAGTGGATTATCAAAGCCGTCAGACATCTGGGGGAGTGGTCTCTCCATCCAGATCTGTTTTTTCAGATTTTACAGATGTGGGGTCTGCCAGAATTAGATCTGATGGCTTCCTATCTAAACAGGAAACTTCCCATATACCTTTCCAGATCCAGGGATCCTCAGGCGGAGATGGTGGATGCGTTAGCAGTTCCTTGGTCTTACCAACTTGATTATATTTTTCTGCCTCTAGTTGTTCTTCCAAGGGTGATCTCCAAGATCATAATGGAACAATCGCATGTGTTTCTGATAGCACCAGCATGGCCTCACAGGTTTCAGTATGCGGATCTTGTTCGGATGTCCAGTTGCCAACCTTGGTCACTTCCTTTAAGGCCAGACCTTCTGTATCAAGGACCGTTTTTCCATCGGGATCTCAAATCACTGAATTTGAAAGTGTGGAAATTGAACGTTTAGTGCTTACTCATAGGGGTTTCTCTGACTCGGTAATTAATACTATGTTGCAGGCTCGTAAATCTGTTTCTAGGAAGATTTATTATCGGGTTTGGAAATACTATATTTCATGGTGTTCTTTTCATAAATTCTCTTGGCATTCTTTTAGAATTCCTAGAAATTTACAGTTTCTTCAGGATGGTTTGGATAAGGGTTCGTCTGCAATTACTTTGAAGGGACAAATCTCTGCTCTTTCTGTTTTATTTCATAGACAGATTGCTATACTTCCTGATATTCACTATTTGGTTCAGGCTTTGGTCCGTATCAAGCCTGTTATTAAGTCTATCCTCCTCCATGGAGTCTTAATTTGGTTTTACAGGCTCCTCCTTTTGAGCCTGTGCATTCTTTGGATATTAAATTGCTTTCTTGGAAAGTATTATTCCTTTTGGCTATCTCTTCTGCTAGAAGAGTTTCTGAATTGTCTGCTCTCTCTTGTGAGTCTCCTTTTCTGATTTTACATCAGGATAAAGCTGTTTTGCGGACTTTGTTTAAATTTCTTCCTAAGGTTGTGAATTCTAACATTAGTAGGGAAATTGTTGTTCCTTCCTTGTGTCCGAATCCTACGAATTCGCTTGAAAAATTGTTGCACTCTTTGGATGTGGTAAGGGCTTTGAAATACTATGTTGAAGCTACTAAGGATTTCAGGAAGACTTCTAGTCTATTTGTTGTCTTTTCTGGTTCTAGGAAAGGTCAGAAAGCCTCTGCCATTTATTTGGCATCTTGGTTAAAGCTTTTGATTCACAAGGCTTATTTGGATGCGGGACAGTCTCCGCCTAAGCGAATTACAGCTCATTCTACTAGATCAGTTGCCACTTCTTGGGCTTTTAAGAATGAAGCTTCAGTTGATCAGATTTGCAAAGCAGCAACTTGGTCTTCTTTGAATACATTTACTCAATTTTACCATTTTGATGTATTTGCTTCTTCTGAAGCAGTCTTTGGTAGAAAAGTTATTCAGGCAGCTGTCTCAGTTTGATTTTTCTGTTTTTAGGAAGAACTTATTTTTTGGATTTAATTTCTCAACGGAAATAGCTGTTTTAATTTGATCCCCCCTCCCTCCCTAGTGACTCTTCTGTGGACTTTCACATCTTGGGTATTTTATCCCATACGTCACTAGCTCATGGACTCTTGCCATTTACATGAAAGAAAACATAATTTATGTAAGAACTTACCTGATAAATTAATTTCTTTCATAATGGCAAAAGTCCATGAGGCCCACCCTGTTAATGGTGGTTATATTTTTTTGTATAAAATCACAATATTATTTTCCAGTACCTCCTTTTTTGTATGCTTTTTTTCTCCTTTTTACATCTCACTTCTTGGCTCTACGTTAACTGAAGTATGTGTGTGGTGGGAGGTGCATTTATAGGCATTTTGAGGTTTGAAAAACTTTGCCCCCTCCTGGTAGGAATGTATCTCACATACGTCACTAGCTCATGGACTCTTGCTATTATGAAAGAAAGTAATTTATCAGGTAAGTTCTTACATAAATTGTTTTTTTCCTGCTCCTCTTTTTTATGCTTTTGCTCCTTAAACACCTCACCAACTTGGCTATACATTAAACTGAGGTATGTGTGAGGTGGGAGGGGTGTTTATAGGCATTTGAGGTTTGGAAAACGTTGCCGCCTCCTGGTAGGAATGTTTATCCCATCAGTAACAGCTCGTGGACTCTCGTCACCATGAAATAAATTAATTTATCAGGTAAGTTCTTACATAAATTGTTTTTTTTTCATTTTACTTATGTTATCAAATGTGCTTCATTCTCTTGATATCCTTTAGATAAGGAGCTGCAATGCACTACTGGGAGCTGACTAAACACAGTGGAGCCAATGTCAAGAGGCACATCTGTGCAGCCACCAATCAACAGCTAGCTTCCATTAGTGCCAATCAACAGCTAGCTTCCATTAGTGCCAATCAACAGCTAGCTTTAACAAAGGATACGAAGAGAATGAAGCAAATTAGATAACAGAAGTAATCTGGAAAGTTGTTTAAAATGGCATGATGTATCTGAATCCTTAGTTAAATTTCAACTATACTGCCCCTTTAAGAAATACATACGTCTAGTGAGAGTGGAGGTTTAGAAATAGATTCTTATGTTTAATTAAAATGAAACAAGTTATATTCACTTGTATAATATGTAAGACATATGTACATAATAAAAAGGCACCCCTTGAACTGTTTATTTGTATTTTAGACACTTTAAAAAAAAAAAAGCATTTTGCTCATGTTATCATACTTTTTGCTATTTTAAATTTCTAATAGCAAATAACTTTTAGCAAGATTAACACAATAAGAAACTGTTTGAAGGTATTCATACTATTCAGGGAAAATATTTTTTAAGAACATTAACATTTGTCGTTGAAGACAATAATTTTGTTGTAATTTTTAGTTTTGTTTTCGGAAATTAATTCAGCCATTAGAAAATGACATTCCCAGGACCTAAACACCTTGCAAGTCTCAAGCAATACGAGGCTGGTGATTATCAATGTCATGCTACTGCTGCTCCTGATTGGCTGCTTGAGCAGAATTTTACCTCTGTGTTTAACCCTTGCTAAGGGTTGAGTCACTACTACAAAAAATGCATTATAGCATGTCATTTACAAATTAGAGCATGCCATTTTCACTTTAGAATATCCCTTTAAATGTAGTTTTTGAGATGTATAGATATCCAAGAACCAGGTGTTACCAATGTAAATGAATAAAATTCAAAGGGGATGCTGCTTAGGATTCTCTAAAAAAAAATGTTTTTCCTCTGTAGCTTAGTGTTCGGCAGTCATCTTGACATCCATTCAGGGGGAATTGATCTGTCGTTTCCTCATCATGAAAATGAAATTGCTCAATGTGAGGCGTATCATCAGTGTAAACAGTGGGGGAATTATTTTCTTCATACAGGTGAGTTTGCCACCTTAACATTATATTACTCACAATAAATGTTTGTTTTTTTACTTAGACTTTTAAAACACATTTAAAATACACTTTACACTGTTGGAGGGGTTATTATGTTAGAATAGAGCAGGGTTCTTCAAACTACGGGTCAGGACCCATTACTGGGTTGCAATACCATTTTACTGGGTCACGACTTATGTGTGTTCTAGGAGAGTGTGTGGTGTGCGTGTTGTAGGAAAATGTGTGTTAAATGAGTGTGTGTGGTATGGGAGTGTGCAATGTGTGTGTTGTATGAGAGTTTATGTGCGGTGTGTGTGTGTTGTATGTTGTATGAGTGTGTGTTATGAGAGTGTACGGTGTGTGTGTTGTATTAGAGTTTATGTGCGGTGTGTGTATGTTGTATGAGTGTGTGTTATGAGAGTGTATGGTGTGTGTGTTGTATTAGAGTTTATGTGCAGTGTGTGTATGTTGTATGAGTGTGTGTTATGAGAGTGTACGGTGTGTGTGTTGTATTAGAGTTTATGTGCGGTGTGTGTATGTTGTATGAGTGTGTGTTATGAGAGTGTACGGTGTGTGTGTGTGTCGTATGAGAGTTTGCGTGCGTTGTGTGTGTGTTGTATGAGAGTTTGGGTGTGGTGTGTGTAGTATGAGAGTGTGTGTGTGGTATCAGCGTTTGTGTGCGGTGTGTGTGTGTTGTATGAGAGTTTGGGTGCAGTGTGTGTTGTATGAGTGTGTGTGTAGTATATGAGTGTGTGTGTGGTATCAGTGTTTGTGTGCGGTGTGTGTGTTGTATGAGAGTTTGTGTGTGATATTACCTTTTATAACACTTTCAAGTTTGACTATATTGAGGAATAAAGTATGCAAACATTTTAGTCACTTTTCTAAAACTGCAGCTATCTTAGAAATTTTCAGACCAAGCATAAAAAAGGGTCGCAAATGTATGTGGTATCATTGCACTGGGTCTTGTTTTTTTTTTCCAAGGACCCTGAACTAGAGAGTGAAGGGGATGTTTTTTTGAAGCAGGAAAGGGATTTGGAAGTGTTTGTTGTCTAAAGGCCTATAAATTGCAATAAGGAAATACAGAATATGACTGTACTTGTGCTTTGCTGGATAAGTATATTTCTCCAACATTGGTGTGTCCGGTCCACGGCGTCATCCTTACTTGTGGGATATTCTCTTCCCCAACAGGAAATGGCAAAGAGTCCCAGCAAAGCTGGTCACATGATCCCTCCTAGGCTCCGCCCACCCCAGTCATTCTCTTTGCCGTTGCACAGGCAACATCTCCACGGAGATGGTTAAGAGTTTTTTGGTGTTTAAATGTAGTTTTATTCTTCTATCAAGTGTTTGTTATTTTAAAATAGTGCTGGTATGTACTATTTACTCTGAAACAGAAAAGGATGAAGATTTCTGTTTGTAAGAGGAAGATGATTTTAGCACAGTAACTAAAATCGATTGCTGTTTCCACACAGGACTGTTGAGATGAAGTAACTTCAGTTGGGGGAAACAGTTAGCAGTCTTTTCTGCTTAAGGTATGACTAGCCATATTTCTAACAAGACCATGTAATGCTGGAAGGCTGTCATTTCCCCTCATGGGGACCGGTAAGCCATTTTCTTAGTTAAACATAAAAGAATAAAGGGCTTCAAAAAGGGCTTAAAAACTGGTAGACATTTTTCTGGGCTAAAACAATTGCTTTACTAGGCATATTATGCAGATTCTAACTAATTATTGGTATTATAATCTTGGGGAATGTTTAGAAAAACGGCAGGCACTGTGTTGGACACCTTTTTCAGATGGGGGCCTTTCTAGTTATAGACAGAGCCTCATTCTGGGACTGTATAGGGGTTAAATGTAAAAACGGCTCCGGTTCCATTAATTTAAGGGTTAAAGCTCTGAAATTTGGTGTGCAATACTTTTAATGCTTTAAGACACTGTGGTGAAATTTTGGTGAATTTTGAACAATTCCTTCATACTTTTTCACATATTCAGTAATAAAGTGTTTTCAGTTTGAAATTTAAAGTGACAGTAACGGTTTTATTTTAAAACGTTTTTTGTGCTTTGTTGACAAGTTTAAGCCTGTTTAACATGTCTGTACCATCAGATAAGCTATGTTCTATATGTATGAAAGCCAATGTGTCTCCCCATTTAAATTTATGTGATAATTGTGCCATAGTGTCCAAACAAAGTAAGGACAGTAATGCAACAGATAATGATATTGCCCAAGATGATTCCTCAAATGAGGGGAGTAAACATGATACTACATCATCCCCTACTGTGTCTACACCAGTTATGCCCACACAGGAGGCCCCTAGTACATCTAGTGCGCCAATACTTATTACCATGCAACAATTAACGGCTGTAATGGATAACTCCATAGCAAATCTTTTATCCAAAATGCCTACTTATCAGAGAAAGCGCGATTGCTCTGTTTTAAACACTGAAGAGCAAGAGGACGCTGATGATAACTGTTCTGACATACCCTCACACCAATCTCAAGGGGCCATGAGGGAGGTTTTGTCTGATGGAGAAATTTCAGATTCAGGAAAAATTTCTCATCAAGCTGAACCTGATGTTGTGACATTTAAATTTAAATTAGAACATCTCCGCGCACTGCTTAAGGAGGTGTTATCTACTCTGGATGATTGTGACAATTTGGTCATTCCAGAGAAATTATGTAAGATGGACAAGTTCCTAGAGGTTCCGGTGCCCCCCGACGCTTTTCCTATACCCAAGCGGGTGGCGGACATAGTAAATAAAGAGTGGGAAAGGCCCGGCATACCTTTTGTTCCCCCCCCCCTATATTTAAGAAATTATTTCCTATAGTCGACCCCAGAAAGGACTTATGGCAGACAGTCCCCAAGGTCGAGGGGGCGGTTTCTACTCTAAACAAACGCACTACTATTCCTATTGAAGATAGTTGTGCTTTCAAAGATCCTATGGATAAGAAATTAGAGGGTTTGCTTAAAAAGATTTTTGTACAGCAAGGTTACCTTCTACAACCAATTTCATGCATTGTTCCTGTCACTACGGCAGCGTGTTTCTGGTTCGAGGAACTAGAAAAATCGCTCAGTAAAGAATCTTCGTATGAGGAGGTTATGGACAGAGTTCAAGCACTTAAATTGACTAACTCTTTTGTTTTAGATGCCGCTTTGCAATTAGCTAGATTAGCGGCGAAAAATTCAGGGTTTGCTGTCGTGGCGCGCAGAGTGCTTTGGCTAAAGTCTTGGTCAGCGGATGTGTCTTCCAAGATAAAATTGCTTAACATTCCTTTCAAAGGTAAAACATTATTTGGACCTGATTTGAAAGAGATTATTTCAGACATCACTGGGGGAAAGGGCCACGCCCTCCCACAGGATAGGTCTTTTAAGGCTAATAATAAGCCTAATTTTCGTCCCTTTCGCAGAAACGGACCAGTCTCTAATTCTGTATCCTCTAAGCAAGAGGGTAATACTTCACAACCCAAACCAGCCTGGAAACCAATGCAAGGCTGGAACAAGGGTAAGCAGGCCAAGAAGCCTACCACTGCTACCAAAACAGCATGAAGGGATAGCCCCCGATCCGGGACCGGATCTAGTGGGGGGCAGACTTTCTCTCTTTGCTCAGGCTTGGGCAAGAGATGTTCAGGATCCTTGGGCGCTAGAAATAGTTTCTCAAGGTTATCTCCTGGAATTCAAGGAACTACCCCCAAGGGGAAGGTTCCACAGGTCTCAATTATCTTCAAACCAAATAAAGAGACAGGCATTCTTACATTGTGTAGAAGACCTGTTAAAGATGGGAGTGATACATCCAGTTCCAATAAGAGAACAAGGAATGTGATTTTATTCCAATCTGTTCATAGTTCCCAAAAAAGAGGGAACATACAGACCAATTTTGGATCTAAAGATCCTAAACAAATTTCTCAGGGTACCATCGTTCAAAATGGAAACTATTCGAACGATCCTACCTACTATCCAGGAAAATCAATTTATGACTACCGTGGATTTAAAGGATGCGTACCTACATATTCCTATCCACAAGGAACATCATCAGTTCCAAAGGTTCGCTTTTCTGGACAAGCATTACCAGTTTGTGGCACTTCCATTTGGATTAGCCACTGCTCCAAGGATTTTCACAAAGGTACTAGGGTCCCTTCTAGCGGTTCTAAGACCAAGGGGCATTGCAGTAGTACCTTACTTGGACGACATCCTGATTCAAGCGTCGTCCCTGTCAAAAGCAAAGGCTCATACGGACATCGTCCTAGCCTTTCTCAGATCTCACGGATGGAAGGTGAACAAAGAAAAAAGTTCTCTGTCCCCGTCAACAAGAGTTCCCTTCTTGGGAACAATAATAGATTCCTTAGAAATGAGGATTTTTCTGACAGAGGTCAGAAAATCAAAACTTCTAAGCTCTTGTCAAGTACTTCATTCTGTTCCTCGTCCTTCCATAGCACAGTGCATGGAAGTAATAGGATTGATGGTTGCAACAATGGACATAGTTCCTTTTGCACGAATTCATCTAAGACCATTACAACTGTGCATGCTCAGACAGTGGAATGGGGATTATACAGACTTGTCTCAGACGATTCAAGTAGATCAAAAGACCAGAGATTCACTCCGTTGGTGGCTGACCCTGGACAATCTGTCACAGGGAATGAGCTTCCGCAGACCAGAGTGGGTCATTGTCACGACCGACGCCAGCCTAGTGGGCTGGGGCGCGGTCTGGGAATCCCTGAAAGCTCAGGGTCTATGGTCTCGGGAAGAGTCTCTTCTCCCGATAAACATTCTGGAACTGAGAGCGATATTCAATGCTCTCAGAGCTTGGCCTCAACTAGCAAAGGCCAAATTCATAAGGTTTCAGTCAGACAACATGACGACCGTTGCATATATCAATCATCAGGGGGGAACAAGGACTTCCCTGGCGATGAAAGAAGTGACCAAGATAATTCAATGGGCGGAGGATCACTCCTGCCACTTGTCTGCGATCCACATCCCAGGAGTGGAAAATTGGGAAGCGGATTTTCTGAGTCGTCAGACATTCCATCCGGGGGAGTGGGAACTCCATCCGGAAATCTTTGCCCAAATAACTCAATTATGGGGCATTCCAGACATGGATCTGATGGCGTCTCGTCAGAACTTCAAGGTTCCTTGCTACGGGTCCAGATCCAGGGATCCCAAGGCGACCCTAGTAGATGCACTAGTAGCACCTTGGACCTTCAACCTAGCTTATGTATTCCCACCGTTTCCTCTCATCCCCAGGCTGGTAGCCAGGATCAATCAGGAGAGGGCCTCGGTGTTCTTGATAGCTCCTGCGTGGCCACGCAGGACTTGGTATGCAGACCTGGTGAATATGTCATCGGCTCCACCATGGAAGATACCTTTGAGACAGGACCTTCTTGTTCAGGGTCCATTCGAACATCCGAATCTGGTTTCCCTCCAACTGACGGCTTGGAGATTGAACGCTTGATTTTATCAAAGCGTGGGTTTTCAGATTCTGTAATAGATACTCTGATTCAGGCTAGAAAGCCTGTAACTAGAAAAATTTACCATAAAATATGGAAAAAATATATCTGTTGGTGTGAATCTAAAGGATTCCCATGGAACAAGATAAAAATTCCTAAGATTCTATCCTTTCTACAAGAAGGTTTGGAGAAAGGATTATCTGCAAGTTCTCTGAAGGGACAGATCTCTGCTTTATCTGTTTTACTTCACAAAAGACTGGCAGCTGTGCCAGATGTTCAAGCATTTGTTCAGGCTCTGGTTAGGATCAAGCCTGTTTACAGACCTTTGACTCCTCCCTGGAGTCTAAATCTAGTTCTTTCAGATCTTCAAGGGGTTCCGTTTGAACCCTTACATTCCGTAGATATTAAGTTATTATCTTGGAAAGTTTTGTTTTTGGTTGCAATTTCTTCTGCTAGAAGAGTTTCAGAGTTATCTGCTCTGCAGTGTTCTCCGCCCTATCTGGTGTTCCATGCAGATAAGGTGGTTTTGCGTACTAAGCCTGGTTTTCTTCCGAAAGTTGTTTCCAACAAAAATATTAACCAGGAGATAGTTGTACCTTCTTTGTGTCCGAATCCAGTTTCAAAGAAGGAACGTTTGTTACACAATTTGGACGTAGTCCGTGCTCTAAAATTCTATTTAGAGGCTACTAAAGATTTCAGACAAACATCTTCCTTGTTTGCTGTTTATTCTGGTAAAAGGAGAGGTCAAAAAGCGACTTCTACCTCTTTCCTTTTGGCTTAAAAGCATTATCCGATTGGCTTATGAGACTGCCGGACGGCAGCCTCCTGAAAGAATCACAGCTCACTCCACTAGGGCTGTGGCTTCCACATGGGCCTTCAAGAACGAGGCTTCTGTTGACCAGATATGTAAGGCAGCGACTTGGTCTTCACTGCACACTTTTGCCAAATTTTATAAATTTGATACTTTTGCTTCTTCGGAGGCTATTTTTGGGAGAAAGGTTTTGCAAGCCGTGGTGCCTTCCATTTAGGTGACCTGATTTGCTCCCTCCCTTCATCCGTGTCCTAAAGCTTTGGTATTGGTTCCCACAAGTAAGGATGACGCCGTGGACCGGACACACCAATGTTGGAGAAAACAGAATTTATGCTTACCTGATAAATTACTTTCTCCAACGGTGTGTCCGGTCCACGGCCCGCCCTGGTTTTTTAATCAGGTCTGATGAATTATTTTCTCTAACTACAGTCACCACGGTATCATATGGTTTTTCCTATATATATTTCCTCCTGTCCGTCGGTCGAATGACTGGGGTGGGCGGAGCTTAGGAGGGATCATGTGACCAGCTTTGCTGGGACTCTTTGCCATTTCCTGTTGGGGAAGAGAATATCCCACAAGTAAGGATGACGCCGTGGACCGGACACACCGTTGGAGAAAGTAATTTATCATGTAAGCATAAATTCTGTTTTATGCTCTTGAACTGACTTTAACTGTGTCTTTAACTTCTTTGCAGGGGTTAAACACATAGGTTTGGGCAAACAGTTTGTTTTTGGAATTCTGGGGTAGAAAATCCCAGAAAAATCTCATATCTTGATAATATTAATATATCCACATTTATTGTTTTTTTCATTATATAATTACTGATATCCATATCCTATGTTGGTTGGTTGTGAGTTATAAATTTTAGAGACCATATGTCAGATGTTGCTCAGGTAATATAAAGGGACACCAAATATATCAGAGTCATTTTTAATAATTTCTGTTTATTAAGTTATGCAGCATTTTAAGTGCTGGCTCATAGCCTTTAAAGAGATATTACAGCACATTCAGATCTACATATGGTACTTAATGATATGATGTTTAATGCATTAAAGAGACAGTACACACCTTGACATTCTGTATAAAATGTTTAGTTATGCATAATGAAACTACTTTGTATTATAAGTTCATTATTTATTTTGCCCCTTTTTCATGTGATTTAGCTCTGAAAATTGGGAACTTTGAATGCACACTGCTGACTCCTCAAGGCTAACTCTGCTATAAATCTGTCCCTAATTGACTTTATCAGATAATAATTGCAAATTAATTCACTATAGCAGCACAACAGAAATGTCTTGCAATTACAAGGTGCTTAAAGGGACACTGAACCCAAATTTTTCTTTTGTGATTCAGATAGAGCATGCAATTTTAAACAACTTTCTAATTTACTCCTATTATCAATTTTTCTTCGTTCTCTTGCTTTCTTTATTTGAAAAGAAGGCATCTAAGCTATTTCTCTTGTTAGGTGTATCCAGTCCACGGATCATCCATTACTTGTGGGATATTCTCCTTCCCAACAGGAAGTTGCAAGAGGATCACCCACAGCAGAGCTGCTATATAGCTCCTCCCCTAACTGCCATATCCAGTCATTCTCTTGCAAGCTCTCAACATAGCTGGAGGTAGTAAGAGGAAAGTGGTAAAATATAGTTAGTTTTTTCTTCAATCAAAAGTTTATTGTTTTTAAATGGTACCGGAGTGTACTATTTTATCTCAGGCAGCATTTAGAAGAAGAATCTGCCTGCGTTTTTCTATGATCTTAGCAGAAGTAACTAAGATCCACTGCTATTCTCACATATGTCTGAGGAGTGAGGTAACTTCAGAGGGAGAATGGCGTGCAGGGTATCCTGCAATAAGGTATGTGCAGTTAAGTTTTTCTAAGGATGGAATTTGCTAGAAAATGCTGCTGATACCGGATTAATGTAAGTTAAAGCCTAAATACAGTGATTTAATAGCGACTAGTATCAGGCTTGCTATCAGAGGTATATACTCTGATTAATGTGCAATATAAAACGTTTGTTGGCATGTTTAATCGTTTTTATATATTCTTTGGTGATAAAACTTATTGGGGCCTAGTTTTTTCCACATGGCTGGCTTTATTTTTGCCTAGAAACAGTTTCCTGAGGCTTTCCACTGTTATAGTATAAAAGTTACAGTTGGTGCAGTTAAAATTACAAACTGTGACATTCAGCTTCCCTCAGCAGTCCCCTGCATGCTATAGGACATCTCTGAAGGGCTCAAAAGGCTTCAAAAGTAGGAGCTGTGGAAGTTGTTATGACTGTTTAAAAAACATATTTTTCGTTTTGTTAATCTGTTTTTTGTATTAAGGGGTTAATCATCCATTTGCAAGTGGGTGCAATGCTCTGCTAACTTGTTACATACACTGTAAAATTTCGTTAGTTTAACTGCCTTTTTTCACTGTTATTTCAAATTTTGTCAAAATTTGTTTCTCTTAAAGGCACAGTAACGTTTTTTTTATATTGCTTGTTAACTTGATTTAAAGTGTTTTCCAAGCTTGCTAGTCTCATTGCTAGTCTGTATAAACATGTCTGACATAGAGGAAACTCCTTGTTCATTATGTTTAAAAGCCATGGTGGAACCCCATAGGAGAATGTGTACTAAATGTATTGATTTCACTTTAAACAATAAAGATCAGCTGTTATCTTTAAAAGAATTATCACCAGTGGATTCTGACCAGGGGGTTGTTATGCCGACTAACTCTCCCCACGTGTCGGACCCTTTGACTCCCGCTCAAGGGACTCACGCTAAAATGGCGCCAAGTACATCAAAGACGCCCATAGCGATTACTTTGCAGGACATGGCGGCAATCATGGATAATACCCTGTCAGCGGTATTAGCCAGACTGCCTGATTTCAGAGGAAAGCGCGATAGCTCTGGGGTTAGACGTAATACAGAGCGCGCAGATGTTTTAAGGCCCATGTCTGATACTGCGTCACAATATGCAGAAGCTGAGGAAGAGCTTCAGTCTGTGGGTGACGTCTCTGACTCGGGGAAACCTGATTCAGATATGTCTACTTTTAAATTTAAGCTTGAGAACCTCCGGGTGTTGCTTGGAGAGGTTTTAGCTGCTCTGAATGACTGTGACACAATTGCAGTGCCAGAGAAATTGTGTAGACTGGATAAATACTACGCGGTGCCGGTGTGTACTGACGTTTTTCCAATACCTAAAAGGTTTACAGAAATTATTACTAAGGAGTGGGACAGACCCGGTGTGCCGTTTTTCCCCCCTCCTATTTTTAGAAAAATGTTTCCAATAGACGCCACCACACGGGACTTATGGCAGACGGTCCCTAAGGTGGAGGGAGCAGTTTCTACTTTAGCAAAGCGTACCACTATCCCTGTCGAGGACAGTTGTGCTTTTTCAGATCCAATGGATAAAAAATTAGTAGGTTACCTTAAGAAAATGTTTATTCAACAAGGTTTTATCCTGCAGCCCCTTGCATGCATTGCTCCTGTCACTGCTGCTGCGGCGTTCTGGTTTGAGTCTCTGGAAGAGGCCTTTCAGACAGCTACTCCATTGACTGAAATACTTGACAAGCTTAGAACACTTAAGCTAGCTAATTCTTTTTTCTCCAACATAGGTGTGTCCGGTCCACGGCGTCATCCTTACTTGTGGGATATTCTCTTCCCCAACAGGAAATGGCAAAGAGCCCAGCAAAGCTGGTCACATGATCCCTCCTAGGCTCCGCCTACCCCAGTCATTCTCTTTGCCGTTGTACAGGCAACATCTCCACGGAGATGGCTTAGAGTTTTTTAGTGTTTAACTGTAGTTTTTATTATTCAATCAAGAGTTTGTTATTTTGAAATAGTGCTGGTATGTACTATTTACTCAGAAACAGAAAAGAGATGAAGATTTCTGTTTGTATGAGGAAAATGATTTTAGCAACCGTCACTAAAATCCATGGCTGTTCCACACAGGACTGTTGAGAGCAATTAACTTCAGTTGGGGGAACAGTGAGCAGTCTCTTGCTGCTTGAGGTATGACACATTCTAACAAGACGATGTAATGCTGGAAGCTGTCATTTTCCCTATGGGATCCGGTAAGCCATGTTTATTACGATCGTAAATAAGGGCTTCACAAGGGCTTATTAAGACTGTAGACTTTTTCTGGGCTAAATCGATTCATTATTAACACATATTTAGCCTTGAGGAATCATTTTATCTGGGTATTTTGATATAATATCGGCAGGCACTGTTTTAGACACCTTATTCTTTAGGGGCTTTCCCAAAGCATAGGCAGAGCCTCATTTTCGCGCCGGTGTTGCGCACTTGTTTTTGAGAGGCATGGCATGCAGTCGCATGTGAGAGGAGCTCTGATACTTAGAAAAGACTTTCTGAAGGCGTCATTTGGTATCGTATTCCCCTTTGGGCTTGGTTGGGTCTCAGCAAAGCAGATACCAGGGACTGTAAAGGGGTTAAAGTTCAAAACGGCTCCGGTTCCGTTATTTTAAGGGTTAAAGCTTCCAAATTTGGTGTGCAATACTTTTAAGGCTTTAAGACACTGTGGTGAAAATTTGGTGAATTTTGAACAATTCCTTCATGTTTTTTCGCAATTGCAGTAATAAAGTGTGTTCAGTTTAAAATTTAAAGTGACAGTAACGGTTTTATTTTAAAACGTTTTTTGTACTTTGTTATCAAGTTTATGCCTGTTTAACATGTCTGAACTACCAGATAGACTGTGTTCTGAATGTGGGGAAGCCAGAATTCCTATTCATTTAAATAAATGTGATTTATGTGACAATGACAATGATGCCCAAGATGATTCCTCAAGTGAGGGGAGTAAGCATGGTACTGCATCATTCCCTCCTTCGTCTACACGAGTCTTGCCCACTCAGGAGGCCCCTAGTACATCTAGCGCGCCAATACTCCTTACTATGCAACAATTAACGGCTGTAATGGATAATTCTGTCAAAAACATTTTAGCCAAAATGAACACTTATCAGCGTAAGCGCGACTGCTCTGTTTTAGATACTGAAGAGCATGACGACGCTGATAATAATATTTCTGAAGGGCCCCTAACCCAGTCTGATGGGGCCAGGGAGGTTTTGTCTGAGGGAGAAATTACTGATTCAGGGAACATTTCTCAACAAGCTGAACCTGATGTGATTGCATTTAAATTTAAGTTGGAACATCTCCGCATTCTGCTTAAGGAGGTATTATCCACTCTGGATGATTGTGACAAGTTGGTCATCCCAGAGAAACTATGTAAAATGGACAAGTTCCTAGAGGTGCCGGGGCTCCCAGAAGCTTTTCCTATACCCAAGCGGGTGGCGGACATTGTTAATAAAGAATGGGAAAGGCCCGGTATTCCTTTCGTCCCTCCCCCCATATTTAAAAAATTGTTTCCTATGGTCGACCCCAGAAAGGACTTATGGCAGACAGTCCCCAAGGTCGAGGGAGCGGTTTCCACTTTAAACAAACGCACCACTATACCCATAGAGGATAGTTGTGCTTTCAAAGATCCTATGGATAAAAAATTAGAAGGTTTGCTTAAAAAGATGTTTGTTCAGCAGGGTTACCTTCTACAACCAATTTCATGCATTGTCCCTGTCGCTACAGCCGCATGTTTCTGGTTCGATGAGCTGATAAAGGCGGTCGATAGTGATTCTCCTCCTTATGAGGAGATTATGGACAGAATCAATGCTCTCAAATTGGCTAATTCTTTCACCCTAGACGCCACTTTGCAATTGGCTAGGTTAGCGGCTAAGAATTCTGGGTTTGCTATTGTGGCGCGCAGAGCGCTTTGGTTGAAATCTTGGTCGGCTGATGCGTCTTCCAAGAACAAGCTACTTAACATTCCTTTCAAGGGGAAAACGCTGTTTGGCCCTGACTTGAAAGAGATTATCTCTGATATCACTGGGGGTAAGGGCCACGCCCTTCCTCAGGATCGGCCTTTCAAGGCAAAAAATAAACCTAATTTTCGTCCCTTTCGTAGAAACGGACCAGCCCAAAGTGCTACGTCTTCTAAGCAAGAGGGTAATACTTCTCAAGCCAAGCCAGCTTGGAGACCAATGCAAGGCTGGAACAAGGGAAAGCAGGCCAAGAAACCTGCCACTGCTACCAAGACAGCATGAAATGTTGGCCCCCGATCCGGGACCGGATCTGGTGGGGGGCAGACTCTCTCTCTTCGCTCAGGCTTGGGCAAGAGATGTTCTGGATCCTTGGGCGCTAGAAATAGTCTCCCAAGGTTATCTTCTGGAATTCAAGGGACTTCCCCCAAGGGGGAGGTTCCACAGGTCTCAGTTGTCTTCAGACCACATAAAAAGACAGGCATTCTTACATTGTGTAGAAGACCTGTTAAAAATGGGAGTGATTCATCCTGTTCCATTAAGAGAACAAGGGATGGGGTTCTACTCCAATCTGTTCATAGTTCCCAAAAAAGAGGGAACGTTCAGACCAATCTTAGATCTCAAGATCTTAAACAAGTTTCTCAAGGTTCCATCGTTCAAGATGGAAACCATTCGAACTATTCTTCCTTCCATCCAGGAAGGTCAATTCATGACCACGGTGGATTTAAAGGATGCGTATCTACATATTCCTATCCACAAGGAACATCATCGGTTCCTAAGGTTCGCATTCCTGGACAAGCATTACCAGTTCGTGGCGCTTCCTTTCGGATTAGCCACTGCTCCAAGGATTTTCACAAAGGTACTAGGGTCCCTTCTAGCCGTGCTAAGACCAAGGGGCATTGCTGTAGTACCTTACTTGGACGACATTCTGATTCAAGCGTCGTCCCTTCCTCAAGCAAAGGCTCACACGGACATTGTCCTGGCCTTTCTCAGATCTCACGGATGGAAAGTGAACGTGGAAAAGAGTTCTCTATCTCCGTCAACAAGGGTTCCCTTCTTGGGAACAATAATAGACTCCTTAGAAATGAGGATTTTTCTGACAGAGGCCAGAAAAACAAAACTTCTAGACTCTTGTCGGATACTTCATTCCGTTCCTCTTCCTTCCATAGCTCAGTGCATGGAAGTGATCGGGTTGATGGTAGCGGCAATGGACATAGTTCCTTTTGCGCGCATTCATCTAAGACCATTACAACTGTGCATGCTCAGTCAGTGGAATGGGGACTATACAGACTTGTCTCCGAAGATACAAGTAAATCAGAGGACCAGAGACTCACTCCGTTGGTGGCTGTCCCTGGACAACCTGTCACAAGGGATGACATTCCGCAGACCAGAGTGGGTCATTGTCACGACCGACGCCAGTCTGATGGGCTGGGGCGCGGTCTGGGGATCCCTGAAAGCTCAGGGTCTTTGGTCTCGGGAAGAATCTCTTCTACCGATAAATATTCTGGAACTGAGAGCGATATTCAATGCTCTCAAGGCTTGGCCTCAGCTAGCGAGGGCCAAGTTCATACGGTTTCAATCAGACAACATGACAACTGTTGCGTACATCAACCATCAGGGGGGAACAAGGAGTTCCCTAGCGATGGAAGAAGTGACCAAAATCATTCTATGGGCGGAGTCTCACTCCTGCCACCTGTCTGCTATCCACATCCCAGGAGTGGAAAATTGGGAAGCGGATTTTCTGAGTCGTCAGACATTGCATCCGGGGGAGTGGGAACTCCATCCGGAAATCTTTGCCCAAGTCACTCAGCTGTGGGGCATTCCAGACATGGATCTGATGGCCTCTCGTCAGAACTTCAAAGTTCCTTGCTACGGGTCCAGATCCAGGGATCCCAAGGCGGCTCTAGTGGATGCACTAGTAGCACCTTGGACCTTCAAGCTAGCTTATGTGTTCCCGCCGTTTCCTCTCATCCCCAGGCTGGTAGCCAGGATCAATCAGGAGAGGGCGTCGGTGATCTTGATAGCTCCTGCGTGGCCACGCAGGACTTGGTATGCAGATCTGGTGAATATGTCATCGGCTCCACCTTGGAAGCTACCTTTGAGACGAGACCTTCTTGTTCAGGGTCCGTTCGAACATCCGAATCTGGTTTCACTCCAGCTGACTGCTTGGAGATTGAACGCTTGATCTTATCGAAGCGAGGGTTCTCAGATTCTGTTATCGATACTCTTGTTCAGGCCAGAAAGCCTGTAACTAGAAAGATTTACCACAAAATTTGGAAAAAATATATCTGTTGGTGTGAATCTAAAGGATTCCCTTGGGACAAGGTTAAGATTCCTAAGATTCTATCCTTCCTTCAAGAAGGATTGGAAAAAGGATTATCTGCAAGTTCCCTGAAGGGACAGATTTCTGCCTTGTCTGTGTTACTTCACAAAAAGCTGGCAGCTGTGCCAGATGTTCAAGCCTTTGTTCAGGCTCTGGTTAGAATTAAGCCTGTTTACAAACCTTTGACTCCTCCTTGGAGTCTCAATTTAGTTCTTTCAGTTCTTCAGGGGGTTCCGTTTGAACCCTTACATTCCGTTGATATTAAGTTATTATCTTGGAAAGTTTTGTTTTTAGTTGCAATTTCTTCTGCTAGAAGAGTTTCAGAATTATCTGCTCTGCAGTGTTCTCCTCCTTATCTGGTGTTCCATGCAGATAAGGTGGTTTTACGTACTAAACCTGGTTTTCTTCCAAAAGTTGTTTCTAACAAAAACATTAACCAGGAGATTATCGTACCTTCTCTGTGTCCGAAACCAGTTTCAAAGAAGGAACGTTTGTTGCACAATTTGGATGTTGTTCGCGCTCTAAAATTCTATTTAGATGCTACAAAGGATTTTAGACAAACATCTTCCTTGTTTGTTGTTTATTCCGGTAAAAGGAGAGGTCAAAAAGCAACTTCTACCTCTCTCTCTTTTTGGATTAAAAGCATCATCAGATTGGCTTACGAGACTGCCGGACGGCAGCCTCCCGAAAGAATCACAGCTCATTCCACTAGGGCTGTGGCTTCCACATGGGCCTTCAAGAACGAGGCTTCTGTTGATCAGATATGTAGGGCAGCGACTTGGTCTTCACTGCACACTTTTACCAAATTTTACAAGTTTGATACTTTTGCTTCTTCTGAGGCTATTTTTGGGAGAAAGGTTTTGCAAGCCGTGGTGCCTTCCATTTAGGTGACCTGATTTGCTCCCTCCCTTCATCCGTGTCCTAAAGCTTTGGTATTGGTTCCCACAAGTAAGGATGACGCCGTGGACCGGACACACCTATGTTGGAGAAAACAGAATTTATGTTTACCTGATAAATTACTTTCTCCAACGGTGTGTCCGGTCCACGGCCCGCCCTGGTTTTTTTAATCAGGTCTGATAATTTATTTTCTTTAACTACAGTCACCACGGTACCATATGGTTTCTCCTATGCAAATATTCCTCCTTAACGTCGGTCGAATGACTGGGGTAGGCGGAGCCTAGGAGGGATCATGTGACCAGCTTTGCTGGGCTCTTTGCCATTTCCTGTTGGGGAAGAGAATATCCCACAAGTAAGGATGACGCCGTGGACCGGACACACCGTTGGAGAAAGTAATTTATCAGGTAAACATAAATTCTGTTGTTTCTGATGCCATTGTTCATTTGACTAAACTAACGGCTAAGAATTCTGGATTCGCCATCCAGGCGCGTTGGGCGCTATGGCTTAAATCTTGGTCAGCTGACGTGACTTCAAAGTCTAAATTACTTAACATTCCCTTCAAGGGGCAGACCCTATTCGGGCCTGGTTTGAAGGAAATTATTGCTGACATTACTGGAGGTAAGGGTCATACCCTTCCTCAGGACAGGGCCAAATCAAGGGCCAAACAGTCTAATTTTCGTGCCTTTCGAAACTTCAAGGCAGGTGCAGCATCAACTTCCTCTGCTACAAAACAAGAGGGAACTTTTGCGCAATCCAAGCCGGCCTGGAGATTTAACCAGGCCTGGAGCAAAGGCAAGCAGGCCAGAAAGCCTGCTGCTGCTGCCTCTAAGACAGCATGAAGGAACGGCTACCTATTCGGCAACGGATCTAGTAGGGGGCAGACTTTCTCTCTTCGCCCAGGCGTGGGCAAGAGATGTTCAGGATCCCTGGGCGTTGGAGATCATATCTCAGGGATATCTTCTGGACTTCAAAGCTTCCCCCCCACAAGGGAGATTTCACCTTTCGAGATTATCTGTAAACCAGATAAAGAAAGAGGCATTCTTACGCTGTGTGCAAGACCTCCTAATAATGGGAGTGATCCATCTAGTTCCACAGATGGAACAAGGACAGGGATTTTATTCAAATCTGTTTGTGGTTCCCAAAATAGAGGGAACCTTCAGACCAATTTTGGATCTAAAGATCTTAAACAAATTCCTCAGAGTTCCATCGTTCAAAATGGAAACTATTCGGACAATCCTACCTATGATCCAGGAGGGTCAGTACATGACCACAGTGGATTTGAAGGATGCTTACCTTCACATACCGATTCACAAAGATCATCATCGGTTCCTAAGGTTTGCCTTTCTAGACAGGCATTACCAGTTTGTGGCTCTTCCCTTCGGGTTAGCTACAGCCCCAAGAATTTTTACAAAGGTTCTGGGGTCTCTTCTGGCGGTCCTAAGACCACGGGGCATAGCAGTGGCCCCTTATCTAGACGACATCCTGATACAGGCGTCAAACTTCCAAATTGCCAAATCTCATACGGACATAGTGTTGGCATTTCTGAGGTCGCATGGGTGGAAAGTGAACGAGGGAAAGAGTTCTCTATCACCCCTCACAAGGGTTTCCTTCCTAGGAACTCTGATAGATTCTGTAGAAATGAAAACTTACCTGACGGAGTCTAGGTTATCAAAGCTTCTAAATACCTGCCGTGTTCTTCACTACATTCCGCGCCCTTCGGTGGCTCAGTGCATGGAAGTGATCGGCTTAATGGTAGCGGTGATGGACATAGTGCCATTTGCGCGCCTACATCTCAGACTGCTGCAATTATGCATGCTCAGTCAGTGGAATGGGGATTACACAGATTTGTCCCCTCTGCTAAATCTGGATCAAGAGACCAGAGATTCTGTTCTCTGGTGGCTATCTCGGGTCCATCTGTCCAAAGGTATGACCTTTCGCAGGCCAGATTGGACAATTGTAACAACATATGCCAGCCTTCTAGGTTGGGGTGCAGTCTGGAATTCCCTGAAGGCTCAGGGATCGTGGACTCAGGAGGAGAAACTCCTCCCAATAAATATTCTGGAGTTAAGAGCAATATTCAATGCTCTTCTAGCTTGGCCTCAGTTAGCAACCCTGAGGTTCATCAGATTTCAGTCGGACAACATCACGACTGTGGCTTACATCAACCATCAAGGGGGGACCAGGAGCTCCCTAGCGATGTTAGAAGTCTCCAAGATAATTCGCTGGGCAGAGACTCACTCTTGCCATCTATCAGCGATCCATATCCCAGGTGTAGAGAACTGGGAGGCGGATTTTCTAAGTCGTCAGACTTTTCATCCAGGGGAGTGGGAACTCCATCCGCAGGTGTTTGCTCAATTGGTTCATCGTTGGGGCACACCAGAATTGGATCACATGGCGTCTCGCCAGAACGCCAAGCTTCCTTGTTACGGATTCAGGTCCAGGGACCCAGAAGCGACGCTGATAGATGCTCTAGCAGCACCGTGGTTCTTCAACCTGGCTTAATTGTTTCCACCGTTTCCTCTGCTCCCTCGACTGATTGCCAAAATCAAACAGGAGAGAGCATCAGTGATCTTGATCGCGCCTGCGTGGCCACGCAGGACCTGGTATGCAGACCTGGTGGACATGTCATCCTTTCCACCTTGGCCTCTGCCTCTGAGACAAGACCTTCTACTACAAGGTCCTTTCAATCATCCAAATCTACTTTCTCTGAGACTGACTGCCTGGAGATTGAACGCTTGATTTTATCAAGGCGTGGCTTCTCCGAGTCAGTCATTGATACCTTAATACAGGCACGAAAGCCTGTAACCAGGAAAATCTACCATAAGATATGGCGCAAATATCTTCATTGGTGTGAATACAAGAATTACTCATGGAGTAAGGTTAGGATTCCTAGGATATTGTCCTTTCTCCAAGAGGGTTTGGATAAAGGATTATCAGCTAGTTTTTTAAAGGGACAGATTTCTGCTCTGTCTATCCTTTTGCACAAGCGTCTGGCAGAGGTTCCAGACGTCCAGGCATTTTGTCAGGCTTTGGTTAGAATTAAGCCTGTGTTTAAACCTGTTGCTCCTCCACGGAGCTTAAACTTGGTTCTTAAGGTTCTTCAAGGGGTTCCGTTTGAACCTCTTCATTCCATTGATATCAAACTTTTATCTTGGAAAGTTCTGTTTTTGATGGCTATTTCCTCGGCTTGTAGAGTCTCTGAGTTACAATGTGATTCTCATTATCTGATTTTCCATACAGATAAAGTAGTTCTGCGTACAAAACCTGGGTTTTTACCTAAGGTAGTTTCCAACAAGAATATCAATCAAGAGATTGTTGTTCCATCATTGTGTCCTAATCCTTCTTCAAAGAAGGAACGTCTTTTACATAATTTGGACGTAGTCCGTGCTTTAAAGTTTTACTTACAAGCGACTAAAGATTTTCGTCAAACATCTTCCCTGTTTGTTGTTTACTCTGGACAGAGGAGAGGTCAAAAGGCTTCGGCAACCTCTCTTTCTTTTTGGCTTCGGAGCGTAATACGCTTAGCCTATGAGACTGCTGGACAGCAGCCCCCTGAAAGGATTACAGCTCATTCTACTAGAGCTGTGGCTTCCACCTGGGCCTTTAAAAATGAGGCTTCTGTTGAACAGATTTGCAAAGCGGCGACTTGGTCTTCGCTTCATACCTTTTCAAAATTTTACAAATTTGATACTTTTGCTTCTTTGGAGGCTATTTTTGGGAGAAAGGTTCTACAGGCAGTGGTCCCTTCCGTTTAAGTACCTTCCTTGTCCCTCCCTTCATCCGTGTACTTTAGCTTTGGTATTGGTATCCCACAAGTAATGGATGATCCGTGGACTGGATACACCTAACAAGAGAAAACATAATTTATGCTTACCTGATAAATTTATTTCTCTTGTGGTGTATCCAGTCCACGGCCCGCCCTGTCCTTTTAAGGCAGGTCTACATTTTAAACTACAGTCACCACTGCACCCTATGGTTTCTCCTTTCTCGGCTAGTTTCGGTCGAATGACTGGATATGGCAGTTAGGGGGGGAGCTATATAGCAGCTCTGCTGTGGGTGATCCTCTTGCAACTTCCTGTTGGGAAGGAGAATATCCCACAAGTAATGGATGATCCGTGGACTGGATACACCACAAGAGAAATACATTTATCAGGTAAGCATAAATTATGTTTTTTTTGGTTCAGAACCATGGAAAGCACTTCTTTATCGGTAGGTGAATTTACCCACCAATCAGCAAGAACAACACAGTGTGTTCACCAAAAATGGACCGGCATCTAAACTTACATTCTTGCATTTCAAATAAAGATACCAAGAAAATGAAAAGAATTTGATAATAGGAGTAAATTAGAAAGTTGCTTAAAATTGCATGCTCTATCTGAATCATGATAGAAAAAAATTGGGTTCAGTGTCCCTTTAAGGTCTTTTTAAGCCTTTGTAGTTATGAATTCTGCAAGAAGAGTTTCAGACGTGCAAGCACTGTCAGTTAAAACATAATTCATATTCTGTCAGCACAAGCAGGGATGGAACTTCCATTGGTGCATCAGGGCTGAAGGGGACCCATAGCAGCCAGTCTTTACATAGGCATGTGCAGAATATGTACAATCCTAATGCAGGCGATCTATCTAATCCTAGTGCAGATCTGTCTAGCTCTCCCAAAAAACCCCCCATCATTTATGCTTACCTGATTAATTCCTTTCATGGTGGTGAGAGTCCAGGATCCATTACTTCTAGGAATTTTTCTTCCTTACCACTAGGAGGAAGCAGAGATTCCCAAACCCCAAGAACTCTATAAAACCCCTCCCACCTGACAGGTACCCCAGTCTAACGTATAGCCAAGCAAAATGAGGTAGGAAAAAAAGCCAAAAAAAGTGCTAAAAAAAAAACAACCCAGAAGAAAACAGGATGGGGGTCTAGTGGACTCTCACCAACCTGTTTGAAAGAAAACATACATTTATGCTTACCTGATAAATTAATTTCTTTCATGGTGGTGAGAGTCCACGAGAACCCATAGACCGCAATGTAAAGCCACTTTTCAGTGTCATTTTTTTTCTAACACCCCACTCCCATCAACTTTTAAGTTCATAAAAAAAAAGTTTCATAAAATAGGCAGCTTTTCTCCTTATATTTATAAAGGGGCATACATGTTTTACAGTTGCTTCATTCTGCATAAAGTAATTTTTGAAAGATTTCTGGGTGACTGATTTCATGTAATATAGTCAGATATTTAACCACTGATTTCTCTTACTTTTGTGTCAGGTAGTATCCAAAATACTTGTCTTTTAAACCATTTCCTTGAAACCCTATTCACAAACTGATATTCAGAGCTGTTGTTTCACTATATGTTCTTCTTGTTATGATTATCAAGATATGACTATTTCCAGAGTGCCCATTTTGTTTTCTTCAAAGGCAGATTCTAAAATATGAGGTGGTTCATTCCGTTTGTCTTCAAGGAATTGAGCAATAGTCTTTATGTTGTCAGAACTTTAGAAGCTGCTAAGAAAGTCTTGTTTGTCTTTGTTTAATACTCACCACTAAACATGGTGCTCTCTCAGTTGTGAAAAAAGTTGTTTTGTTGAAGGGGGGGGCAACTAATTTTAATTTAAAGCGAGAATGACCTACAGGTGACTAGTGTCTTGGTGATTGCCAAACCTGCATTTAACCAAGACCTAGATCTATAGATCAGACATCCTCAAACTTGGCCCTCCAGAAGTTTTGGAACTATATTTCCCATGATGCTCAGCCAGCTGATATGCTGGCTGAGCATCATGGGAAACGTAGTTCTAAAACCTCTGGAGGGCCAAGTTTGAGGATGTCTGCTATAGATGGTTATCTTGCAAATAATTATCTTCCATCTCTTTTTTCTCTCTTTTCAAAAAAGCTTTTTTAGGGTGTAATCTTTTCTCCACCAATCGTTTTTTCTTCTTCGTTGTTAGTCGATCAGTGTATGTCATAAAATAGCTCATTTTAAAAGAAGACAATTCTTTCATATATTTGTCAAATTGGTACATTTTAATATATTTTTTTTCTGTTTCTCAGGCCATTTACATTTGAAAGGAAATGAAGAAAAGATGTCAAAGTCTTTAAAAAACTATATCACAGTTAAGGTAATACAAAACTTTCTGCTTGTGTGTGCGTATGTGCCTATCCGATATACTTATGTATGGTGTAGTTTTTAAGTTATAAATATACCCAAAGGCCCTGATTTATATGAGGATTCCCCCTTCTTGTTTTGACATTGGGTTTAGAAACCCCCACACAGAAAATGAGGGAAGTCCAGTACACTCAGCTATTATCTGGTGCATGTTGCAGGTGACTTCAACATCTCTCTGAAAACTAAAAAATAGAGGAAAAATTGCAGTAACACCTTTAAATTGTAAATGTTTATTGCAAAAAGTTTGGCATAACAACAACAATGTTTTGGTTGTAACCCCTAAATCATGTTGTATGAACACAATACAGTTGCACCACAAATGTAATGCAAGATGGAATCCACAAAAAAGCTGAATAATCCTTCCATCACCTAGTTAGCCATCCATGGACATTTAGGGTTGAAAAGTGGAAGAAAGTACAGAATTGAAAAACTGTTTACATTTCAGTGGTAAGGAACCTAACTTCTAATAGAATAGTCTAGCCTATCTCCCAATTTTGTCCCTTTTATTATGAGGGTTTCTAACCCTTTCTGAAACCGCTACCGCTGAGTTTCCAGCTGTAACAAAATTATAAGAAACAGGGACTTCCTTCATTTTCCTAATATTGGTTTGTGAATAATTACACAGTCCAATATCCTACGGGTCAGGTTGTTTCACCTACATAGGCAATGCCACATGGGCAGTTATATACAATTAAATAAGCAGCATTATCAATGTTACATGCATAGTACTTTAATTGGTAATTTCTCTCCAGTGAGGGGTGTTTTCCTCATATTATCACAATTTGCACAGACAAGACAAGTGTTTAAAAAAACAACAACAAATAACACAACAGTGTCACATTTTTCTCTTGTAAGATGTATCGAGTCCACGGATTCATCCATACTTGTGGGATATTCTCCTTCCCTACAGGAAGTGGCAGAGAGAGCACCCACAGCAGAGCTGTCTATATAGCTCCTCCCTTAGCTCCACCCCCCAGTCATTCTCTCTGCCTGCTTAACTGCTAGGAAGGGCAAAGAGGAGTGTGGTTACAAAAATGTTAGTTTTTATTTTCTCAAGCAAAAGTTTGTTATTTTAAATGGTACCGGTGTGTACTATTTACTCTCTGGCAGAAATGGGATGAAGATTTCTCCTGTTAAGTGTAGTCAGTCCACGGGTCATCCATTACTTATGGGATTATATCTCCTCCCTAACAGGAAGTGCAAGAGGATCACCCAAGCAGAGCTGCTATATAGCTCCTCCCCTCTACATCATACCCAGTCATTCTCTTGCACCTAACTAATAGATAGGACGCGTGAGAGGACTGTGGTGTGTTAAACTTAGTTTTTATTTCTTCAATCAAAAGTTTATTTTAAACGGCACCGGAGTGTGTTGTTTCTTCTCAGGCAGCATTAGAAGAAGAATCTACCTGAGTTTGTCTATGATAGCGGTCGTAACTAAGATCCACTTGCTGTTCTTGGCCATTCTGAGGAGTGAGGTAACTTCAGAACAGGGGATAGCAGGCAGGGCCCACCTGCAAGGAGGTATGTGCAGTATATTATTTTCTAAGGAATGGAATTGACTGAGAAAATACTGCTAATACCGATGTAATGTAAGTGCAGCCTTAAATGCAGTAGTAGCGACTGGTATCAGGCTGATATGTATGTATGTATACTCTGAGGTATTTCTGGGGAATGGAATTTCACTAAGAAAATACTGTATATATTAAAGTAATATTTGAGCCTGCACTGCAGTGATAGCGACTAGCAGCAGGCTTATTAATAACATTTCATAATTTTCATTTTTAAAACGTTTACTGGCATGTTAATCGTTTTTTCTGAGGTACTTGGTGATAAAACTTTATGGGCATGATTTTTACCACATGGCTGTCGTTTGTTTCTGATTAAAAACAGTTTACTGAGCTTCCCCACTGTTGTAATATGAGTGGGAGGGGCCTATTTTAGCGCTTTATTGCGCAGTAAAAATTTAGTCACAGTCTTCCTATTTCTTCCTCCATGATCCAGGACGTCTCTACAGAGCTCAGGGGTCTCCAAAACTAGTTTTGAGGGAGGTAATCACTCACAGCAGACCTGTGACAGTGTGTTTTGACTGTGATAAAAACGTTAATTATTAAATTGTTATCCGTTTTTTGGATATTAAGGGGTTAATCATCCATTTGCTGGTGGGTGCAATCCTTTGCTAACTTAATACATTTACTGTGAAAAATTGGTTGCTATAACTATTTTGGTTCATTGTTATTTCAACTGTGACAGCTTTTTGTGCTTCTTAAAGGCACAGTAGCGTTTTTTATATTGCTTGTAAATTATTTTGAAAAGTATTTCCAAGCTTGCTAGTCTCATTGCTAGTCTGTTTAAACATGTCTGACACAGATGAATCTCTTTGTTTACTATGTTTAAAGGCCAATGTGGAGCCCAATAGAAATTTGTGTACTAATTGCATTGATGCTACTTTAAATAAAAGCCAATCTGTACATGTAAAGAAATTATCACCAGACAACGAGGGGGAAGTTATGCCGACTAACTCTCCTCACGTGTCAGTACCTTCGCCTCCCGCTCAGGAGGTGCGTGATATTGTGGCGCCAAGTACATCAGGGCGGCCCATACAAATCACTTTGCAAGACATGGCTAATGTTATGACTGAAGTACTATCTAAATTGCCAGAATTTAGGGGTAAACGCGATCACTCTGGGGTAAGAACAGAGTGCGCTGATAATAATAGAGCCATGTCTGATACTGCGTCACAATTTGCAGAACATGAGGACGGAGAGCTTCATTCTGTGGGTGACGGATCTGATCCAAGTAAACTGGACTCAGACATTTCAAATTTTAAATTTAAGCTTGAGAACCTCCGTGTATTACTAGGGGAGGTATTAGCGGCTCTGAATGATTGTAACACGGTTGCAATTCCAGAGAAAGTATGTAGGCTGGATAAATATTTTGCGGTACCGGCGTGTACTGACGTTTTTCCTATACCTAAAAGGCTTACAGAAATTGTTAACAAGGAGTGGGATAGACCCGGTGTGCCTTTTTCACCCCCTCCTATATTTAGAAAAATGTTTCCAATAGATGCCACCACACGGGACTTATGGCAAACGGTCCCTAAGGTGGAGGGAGCAGTTTCTACTCTGGCTAAGCGCACCACTATCCCGGTGGAGGATAGCTGTGCTTTTTCAGATCCAATGGATAAAAAGTTAGAGGGTTACCTTAAGAAAATGTTTGTTCAGCAAGGTTTTATATTACAACCCCTTGCATGCATTGCGCCTGTCACGGCTGCGGCGGCATTCTGGTTTGAGTCTCTGGAAGAGACCCTTAGCACAGCTCCATTGGATGAGATTATAAACAAGCTTAAAGTCCTTAAGCTAGCTAATTCATTTATTTCTGATGCCGTAGTACACTTAACTAAACTTACGGCTAAGAACTCCGGATTCGCCATTCAAGCGCGTAGAACGCTGTGGCTTAAATCCTGGTCAGCTGATGTGACTTCTAAATCTAAATTGCTTAACATTCCTTTCAAAGGGCAGACATTATTCGGGCCCGGTTTGAAAGAAATTATCGCTGACATTACTGGAGGTAAGGGCCATGCCCTGCCTCAAGACAGGGCCAAACCAAGGGCTAAACAGTCTAATTTTCGTGCCTTTCGTAACTTTAAGGCAGGAGCAGCATCAACTTCCTCCGCTCCAAGACAGGAAGGAACTGTTTCTCGCTACAGACAGGGCTGGAAACCTAACCAGTCCTGGAACAAGGGCAAGCAGGCCAGAAAACCTGCTGCTGCCCCTAAGACAGCATGAAGTGAGGGCCCCCAATCCGGAAACGGATCTAGTGGGGGGCAGACTTTCTCTCTTCGCCCAGGCTTGGGCAAGAGATGTCCAGGATCCCTGGGCGTTGGAGATCATATCTCAGGGATATCTTCTGGACTTCAAAGCTTCTCCTCCACAAGGGAGATTTCATCTTTCAAGGTTATCAGCAAACCAGATAAAGAAAGAGGCGTTTCTACGCTGTGTACAAGACCTCTTACTAATGGGAGTGATCCACCCAGTTCCGCGGTCGGAACACGGTCAAGGGTTTTATTCAAATCTGTTTGTGGTTCCCAAAAAAGAGGGAACCTTCAGACCAATCTTGGACTTAAAAGATCCTAAACAAATTCCTAAGAGTTCCATCGTTCAAAATGGAAACTATTCGGACCATCTTACCTATGATCCAAGAGGGTCAGTACATGACCACAGTGGATTTAAAGGATGCCTACCTTCACATACCGATTCACAAGGATCATTACCGGTATCTAAGGTTTGCCTTCCTAAACAGGCATTACCAGTTTGTAGCTCTTCCCTTCGGGTTAGCTACGGCTCCAAGAATCTTTACAAAGGTTCTGGGCTCTCTTCTGGCGGTACTAAGACCGCGAGGAATAGCGGTAGCTCTGTACCTAGACGACATTCTGATACAAGCGTCAAGTTTCCAAACTGCCAAGTCTCATACAGAGTTAGTTCTGGCATTTCTAAGGTCGCATGGGTGGAAGGTGAACGTAGAAAAGAGTTCTCTATTGCCACTCACAAGAGTTCCCTTCTTAGGGACTCTTATAGATTCTGTAGAAATGAAAATTTACCTGACAGAGGACAGGTTATCAAAACTTCTAAATGATTGCCGTGTCCTTCATTCCATTCAACACCCGTCAGTGGCTCAGTGCATGGAGGTAATCGGCTTAATGGTAGCGGCAATGGACATAGTACCTTTTGCACGCCTGCATCTCAGACCGCTGCAATTGTGCATGCTAAGTCAGTGGAATGGGGATTACTCAGATTTGTCCCCTCTGCTAAATCTGGATCAAGAGACCAGAGATTCTCTTCTATGGTGGCTTTCTCGGCCACATCTGTCCAAGGGGATGCCCTTCCGCAGGCCAGATTGGACGATTGTAACAACAGACGCCAGCCTTCTAGGTTGGGGCGCAGTCTGGAATTCCCTGAAGGCTCAGGGATCATGGACTCAGGATGAGAGACTCCTTCCAATAAACATTCTGGAATTAAGAGCAGTTTTCAATGCTCTTCTGGCTTGGCCTCAGTTAGCAACTCTGAGGTTCATCAGGTTTCAGTCGGACAACATCACGACTGTGGCTTACATCAACCACCAGGGAGGGACAAGGAGTTCCCTAGCGATGGTGGAAGTCTCAAAGATAGTTCGCTGGGCAGAGTCTCACTCTTGCCACCTGTCAGCGATCCACATCCCAGGCGTGGAGAACTGGGAGGCGGATTTTCTAAGTCGCCAGACTTTTCATCCGGGGGAGTGGGAACTTCATCCAGAGGTGTTTGCCCAACTGCTTCATCATTGGGGCAAACCAGATCTGGATCTCATGGCATCTCGCCAGAACGCCAAGCTTCCTTGTTACGGATCCAGGTCCAGGGACCCGGGAGCGGTACTGATAGATGCTCTGACAGCACCTTGGGTCTTCAACATGGCTTATGTGTTTCCACCCTTCCCGATGCTTCCTCGATTGATTGCCAGGATCAAACAGGAGAGAGCATCGATGATTCTAATAGCGCCTGCCTGGCCACGCAGGACCTGGTATGCAGATCTAGTGGACATGTCGTCCTGTCCACCATGGTCTCTGCCTCTGAGACAGGACCTTCTGATTCAGGGTCCTTTCAAACATCCAAATCTAATTTCTCTGAGGCTGACTGCATGGAGATTGAACGCTTGATTCTATCAAAGCGGGGATTCTCGGAGTCAGTGATTGATACCTTAATACAGGCTAGGAAACCTGTTACCAGGAAAATTTACCATAAAATATGGCGTAAATACTTATATTGGTGCGAATCCAAGAGTTACTCATAGAGTAAGGTTAGGATTCCTAGGATATTGTCTTTTCTACAAGAAGGTTTAGAAAAGGGTTTATCTGCTAGTTCGTTAAAGGGACAGATCTCAGCTCTGTCTATCCTTTTACACAAACGTCTGTCAGAAGTTCCAGACGTTCAGGATTTTTGTCAGGCTTTGGCTAGGATTAAGCCTGTGTTTAAGACTGTTGCTCCGCCGTGGAGCTTAAACTTAGTTCTTAACGTTCTGCAAGGTGTTCCGTTTGAACCCCTTCATTCCATTGATATCAAGCTGTTATCTTGGAAAGTTCTGTTTTTAATGGCTATTTCCTCGGCTCGAAGAGTCTCTGAGTTATCGGCCTTACATTGTGATTCTCCTTATCTGATTTTTCATTCAGACAAGGTAGTTCTGCGTACTAAACCTGGGTTCTTACCTAAGGTAGTCACTAACAAGAATATCAATCAGGAGATTGTTGTTCCATCATTGTGCCCTAACCCTTCTTCAAAGAAAGAACGACTTCTGCACAATCTGGACGTCGTCCGTGCCCTGAAATTTTATTTACAGGCAACTAAAGATTTTCGTCAAACTTCTTCCCTGTTTGTCGTTTATTCTGGACAGAGGAGAGGTCAAAAAGCTTCGGCTACCTCTCTCTCTTTCTGGCTTCGTAGCATAATACGTTTAGCCTATGAGACTGCTGGACAGCAGCCTCCTGAAAGGATTACGGCTCATTCTACTAGAGCTGTGGCTTCCACTTGGGCCTTTAAGAATGAGGCCTCTGTTGAACAGATTTGCAAGGCTGCAACTTGGTCTTCACTTCACACTTTTTCCAAATTTTACAAATTTGACACTTTTGCTTCTTCGGAGGCTGTTTTTGGGAGAGAGGTTCTACAGGCAGTGGTTCCTTCCGTGTAAAGATCCTGCCTGTCCCTCCCGTCGTCCGTGTGCTTTTAGCTTTGGTATTGGTATCCCATAAGTAATGGATGACCCGTGGACTGACTACACTTAACAGGAGAAAATATAATTTATGCTTACCTGATAAATTAATTTCTCCTGTAGTGTAGTCAGTCCATGGCCCGCCCTGTTTTTTACGGCAGGTCTAAATTTTAAATTAAACTCCAGTCACCACTGCACCCTATAGTTTTCTCCTTTCTCGTTTGGTTTTCGGTCGAATGACTGGGTATGACGTAGAGGGGAGGAGCTATATAGCAGCTCTGCTTGGGTGATCCTCTTGCACTTCCTGTTAGGGAGGAGATATAATCCCATAAGTAATGGATGACCCGTGGACTGACTACACTACAGGAGAAATGAATTTATCAGGTAAGCATAAATTATATTTTCTGCAAGGAGGATGATGATATTAGCATTTTGTAACTAAGATCCACTGCTGTTCTCATAAGGGCTGAAGAGTACAGGAAATCTTCAGTTGGGGGAACAGTTTGCAGGCTAAACTGCATTAAGGTATGTTCAGTCTATTTTTTTCTAGACAGACTGTGTTATTTCTAGAAAAGGCTGGCAATATCCCCATGAGGGAAAGGTAAACTGTATTCAGTAAAAGAGGAATCCAAGCTTGTATAAAGGGCTCATAGATACTGGTGACACTAATAGCAAAAAACGTTTTGGTTTAATTACAAATAAAACGTTTTTTGAGGGACTTTAAGGGGTCTTTGTGGCTTGTTTAAGGGTTATTAACCTACATGGCTAGTTTAAGAAACACTCTGTGGTGTTTTTTAGGCCCCATAACTCAGAGTGAGGTGGGAGGGGCCTATTTTCAATTGCACAGTTTATTTACCTCAGAAGCATCCAGCTACTTCTCCAGAGATTCCTGCTGTATTTGAGGGCTGTAAAGAGGTTTTTTTCCCCACAAATTGTTCCTAAAGGGCAGGTAGGCGCCACAGCAGAGCTGTGGCAAGGTGCTGAACGTTATTTTACCGGTTTTGAAGTTTTTTCAATCCGGTTTTTACATTAAGGGGTTAATTGTTTATTTGCATAGTTGTGCAAAGTTACTAAGGCTTTATGATGCTACTGTAAAAATTTCGTTGTGATTACTGCTTTTTTACACTGTTTTGCAGAGTTTGTGCAGCTTTTTTTCTCTTAAAAGCACAGTACCGTTTTTGTTTAAAGTGTAATTTACTTTGATTAAAGTGTTTTCCAAGCTTGCTTGTTACATTACTAGCCTGTTTAACATGTCTGACACCAAGGAGAATCCTTGTTCTATGTGTTTAGAAGCCATTGTGGAACCCCCTCTTAGAATGTGTCCCACTTGCACTGATATGTCTATAAATTATAAAGAGCATATTTTAGCACTTAAAAATATTGCAATAGATGATTCTCAGTTAGAAGGAAATGAGGGTTTAGCATCTAGCTCTCCCCAAGTGTCACAACCAGTAACGCCCACACAAGTGACGCCAAGTACCTCTAGTGCGTCTAATTCATTTACTTTACAAGACATGGCCACAGTTATGAATAAAACCCTCACAGAGGTTTTCTCGAAACTGCCTGGTTTACAAGGAAAGTGTGTCAGCTCTGGGTTAAGAACAAATGCTGAGCCGTCTGACGCTTTAGTAGCCGTATCCGATATACCCTCACAATGTTCTGAAGTAGGGGTAAGGGATTTGTTATCTGAGGGAGAGATTTCTGATTCAGGAAAGACGCTCCCTCAGACACATTCTGATATGACGGTCTTTAAATTTAAGCTTGAACACCTCCGCTTATTGCTCAAGGAGGTATTAGCTACTCTAGACGATTGTGACCCTATAGTGGTCCCAGAGAAATTGTGTAAAATGGACAGATACTTAGAGGTTCCTGTTTACACTGATGTTTTTCCAGTCCCTAAGAGGATTGTGACTATTGTTACTAAGGAGTGGGATAGACCAGGTATTCCGTTCGCTCCCCCTCCTGTTTTTAAGAAAATGTTTCCCATATCTGACACCATACAGGACTTGTGGCAGACTGTTCCTAAGGTGGAGGGAGCTATTTCTACTCTAAATGTACAACTATACCTATCGAAGACAGTTGTGCTTTCAAAGATCATATGGATAAAAAATTAGAGAGTCTCCTAAAGAAAATTTTTGTTCATCAAGGTTTTCTTCTCCAACCTATTGCATGCATTGTTCCTGTAACTACTGCAGCTGCTTTCTGGTTTGAGGCTCTAGAAGAGGCTCTCCAGGTGGAGACTCCATTAGAGGATATTATTATTATTATCGGTTATTTGTAGAGCGCCAACAGATTCCGCAGCGCTATAATTAAGACCCTTAAGTTGGCTAATTCTTTCATTATAGATGCCGCTTTCCAAATGGCTAAATTAGCGGCAAAGAATTTAGGTTTTGTCAATTTAGCACGCAGGGCGTTATGGCTTAAGTCCTGGTCTGCTGATGTGTCATCAAAATCTAAATTGTTGAACATCCCTTTCAAAGGAAAGACCCTATTCGGGCCTGCACTGAAAGAAATTATTTCAGACATCACTGGAGGGAAAGGCCATGCCCTCCCTCAGGATAAAACAAATAAGATGAGGACCAAACAAAATAATTTTCGTTCCTTTCGGAACTTCAAGGGTGGTCCCGCTTCAGCTTCCCCTGCAGCACAAGATGGGAATTCTGTCCAATCCAAGTCAGTCTGGAGACCTAACCAGGCTTGGAACAAAGGTAAACGAGCCAAGAAGCCTGCTGCTGCCTCTAAGACAGCATGAAGGGGTAGCCCCAGATCCGGGACCGGATCTAGTAGGGGGCAGACTCTCTCTCTTTGCTCAGGCTTGGGCAAGAGATGTTCACGATTCCTGGGCTTTAGAAATTGTGTCCCAAGGATATCTTCTGGACTTCAAAGACTCCCCCCCCCAAGGGGGAGATTTCACATTTCTCAATTGTCTGCAAACCAGACAAAGAGAGAGGCGTTCTTACGCTGTGTAGAAGACCTACATACCATGGGAGTGATTTGCCCAGTTCCAAGAGCGGAACAAGGGCTAGGTTTTTACTCCAACCTCTTTGTGGTTCCCAAAAAAGAGGGAACTTTCAGACCAATCTTGGATCTCAAAATTTCATTCAAGATGGAGACTATTCGGACTATTCTTCCTCTGATCCAGGAGGGTCAATATATGACTACCTTGGACTTAAAGGATGCGTATCTACACATCCCTATTCACAGAGATCATCATCAATTCCTCAGATTTGCCTTTCTGGACAGGCATTACCAGTTTGTGGCCCTTCCCTTCGGGTTGGCCACGGCTCCCAGAATTTTCACGAAGGTGCTAGGGTCCCTTTTTGGCGGTTCTAAGACCGCAGGGTATAGCAGTGGCGCCTTATCTAGACGACATCTTAATTCAGGCGTCGACTTTCTAGCTAGCCAAGTCTCACACGGACATCGTGTTGGCTTTTCTGGAATTTCTCCTCCCGATAAACATTCTAGTACTGAGAGCGATATTCAATGCGCTTCAGGCGTGGCCTCAGCTAGCTGCAGCCAAATTCATCAGATTTCAGTCGGACAACATCACGACTGTAGCCTATATCAATCATCAAGGAGGAACACTGAGTTCTCTAGTGATGATGGAGGTAACCAAAATTATCCGATGGGCGGAGGATCACTCTTGCCATCTCTCAGGAATCCATATCCCAGGGGTAGAGAACTGGGAGGCGCATTTCCGAAGTCGTCTTTTCATCCGGGGGAGTGGGAGCTCCATCCGGAGGTATTTGCCCAGCTGACTCAGCTATGGGGCACACCAGAATTGGATCTGATGGCGTCCCGACAGAACGCCAAACTTCCGCGTTACGGGTCCAGGTCCCGGGATCCCCAGGCGGTACTGATAGATGCTCTAGCAGTGCCCTGGTCCTTCAATCTGGCTGATGTATTTCCACCATTTCTTCTCCTCCCACGTCTGGTTTCCAGAATCAAGCAGGAGAGAGCTTCGGTGATTCTGATAGCGCCTGTGTGGCCACGCAGGACTTGGTATGCAGACCTGGTGGACATGTCATCTGTTCCACCGTGGACTCTGCCAATGAGGCAGGACCTTCTAATCCAAGGTCCGTTCAAGCATCCAAATCTAATTTCTCTGCGTCTGACTGCTTGGAGATTGAACGCCTGATTCTTTCAAAGCGTGGTTTCTCTGAGTCGGTCATTGATACCCTGATTCAGGCTAGAAAGCCTGTCACCAGGAAACTCTATCATAAGATTTGGCGCAAATATTTTTGTTGGTGTCAATCCAAGGGTTACTCATGGAGTAAGATTAGGATTCCTAGAATTTTGTCTTTTCTCCAAGAAGGATTTTTAGAAGGGATTATCAGCTAGTTCCTTAAAGGGACAAATATCTGCTTTGTCTATTCTTTTACACAAACGTCTGGCAGATGTCCCAGACGTTCAAGCGTTTAGTCAGGCCTTGGTCAGGATCAAGCCTGTATTTAAACCTGTTGCTCCGCCATGGAGCCTAAACTTGGTTCTTAAAGTTCTTCAAGGGGTTCCGTTTGAACCTATGCATTCCATAGGTATTAAGCTTCTATCTTGGAAAGTTTTGTTTTTAGTAGCTATCTCTTCGGCTCGAAGAGTTTCTGAGTTATCTGCTTTACAGTGTGACTCACCTTATCTTATTTTCCATGCAGATAAGGTGGTTTTACGTACCAAACCTGGATTCCTTCCTAATGTTGTTTCTAATAGGAATATCAACCAGGAAATTGTTGTTCCTTCGCTGTGTCCTAATCCTTCTTCAAAGAAGGAACGTCTGTTGCACAATCTTGATGTGGTTCGTGCTTTAAAGTTCTACTTACAAGCAACCAAAGATTTCCATCAAGCATCTTCATTGTTTGTTGTCTTTTCTGGTAAGCGGAGAGGTCAAAAGGCTACGGCTACCTCTTTCTTTTTGGCTGCAAAGCATCATCCGTATGGCTTATGAGACTGCTGGCCAGCAGCCTCCTGAAAGAATTACTGCTCATTCTACTAGAGCAGTGGCTTCCACATGGGCTTTTAAAAATGAGGCTTCTGTTGAACAGATTTGTAAGGCGGCGACTTGGTCTTTGCTTCATACTTTTTCCAAATTTTACAAATTCGATTCCTTTGCTTCTTCGGAGGCTATTTTTGGGAGAAAGGTTCCACAAGCAGTGGTTCCTTCCGTTTAATAAACCTGTCTTGTCCCTCCCTGCATCCGTGTCCTAAAGCTTTGGTATTGGTATCCCACAAGTATGGATGAATCCGTGGACTTGATACATCTTACAAGAGAAAACAGAATTTATGCTTACCTGATAAATTTCTTTCTCTTGTGATGTATCGAGTTCACGGCCCGCCCTGTCTATTTAAGACAGGTAGTATATTTTTATTTAAAAAACTTCAGTCACCAATGCACCTTGTAGTTTCTCCTTTTTCTTCCTAGCCTTCGGTCGAATGACTGGGGGGTGGAGCTAAGGGAGGAGCTATATAGACAGCTCTGCTGTGGGTGTTCTCTCTGCCACTTCCTGTAGGGAAGGAGAATATCCCACAAGTATGGATGAATCTGTGGACTCGATATATCACAAGAGAAAGAAATTTATCAGGTAAGCATAAATTCTGTTTTTTATTAAACTTAGTATTTTTTTTTTAATTATGGTGTCTCTATGTATTATAGTAGGCCATTAAAATAAAATAAAGCCCCTATATAGGTTTTAATAGCCAGGTAATCACCTTGCATGAATAAATGTGCTTTTATTTGAGTAGACTCTCATGGGGCACATCAAAGTTAAAAAACTATATGCAAAGCCATTTATTTATATATGGATAACCCCTTCTTCTTTTGACTATAGTGTTTAGGAAAAAAAAATGCAATTGTTTCCAACATGATTTATTAAAATTTTAACTTTTTCAAAATTTTAGTGTGCCGTTCTCACATGTTATGAAATATACATAAAACATTAGTATTGTGTTAATCTGCTGGGTCTACTACAAAAAGCAATACGTAATATTTCCGGGTTTCCCACAAAAAAATGTCCTACAGTGGTGCGTAACTATAAAGCAGCATCTAAAACCTCAAAAATATCTCAACACAGTAGTGTTTATGGCTCATCAGTTAAGAAGTTAAATATGGTATGCAAAATTATTTTTCTTTAAGATCTTTTAGATTTATTTATTTTGTCCTGTTTCCTCTTGTAAAATTGAGGTGGGGATTTTAGAGACAGGCATAGGCAGGGACGCCAGTCTCCAAACAAGTATTGTGTCAATAAAATTACCTTTATTAACTTACTCTGGACATTTTTTTGTGAAGATTGGGCAGGCTAGACATTATTTTCTTTGTATTGTAAAGAACTAAAGTCTTTTTTGTCTATTTCTTAATTTAAATATAGCTGGATCGGTTTATAAAAGTTCTCTATTTTCTTCTTAAATGGAAAGAGTCCACAGCTGCATTAATTACTTTTGGGAAATAAGAACCTGGCCACCAGTAGGAGGCAAAGACACCCCAGCCAAAGGCTTAAATACTCCTCCCACTCCCCTCATCCCCCTAGTCAATCTTTGCCTTTCGTCCCAGGAGGTTGGCAGAGAAGTGTCAGAATTTTTAATTTTTGTTTTTGTCTCTTATGGAGGGTAGTACTCTTCGGCATGGGACAGGAGTTTTAAGTAGTCCTGTCAGTCTCTCAGTGAGGGCTTGGATGAAGGTTAGAGTCCGGAGATGCAGGGAGTTTCTTTCTGCAAAACCATCCCGACTCATGTTAACAGCTACTCAAGAAATCGGCGTTGTCGAACTTCGCTTTGCTGCCTGCTTTCTTCTCTCAAGTCCATGGCGGAGGCGATGTTACTATCCGTCACACTTGAAGGGCTGTGTTCCTGTTCCACGGCGTAGTTTCCGGTAAGATTGTTTCATTTTACTTTATTTGTCAATGTACTGTAATGTGAATGTTTTCCGAGAGGCTACCACCTTGCGGGTCTAACTTATATATAAGGGTCTCAGTGAGTCTCTTTTAGTATCTTGGAATTCAGGGTTAATATCTCCTGAAGGGGGTTTTTGAACAGGGGGGGTTTATAATCATGTTTATGTGGTTCAACCTGCTTATGTGTGATGTTTACTGGGCTCGTGGTTGAAACATTGAGGCTTTTGGTTGGGCGTGGTTTTTTTGGACTGTACGGTTCACCTTGTGTACAGGCGTGGTTACGTTTAGTTTTTCCATTTACGCATTCCCAACCGCGTGGCAAAGGAAATTTTCTAGTCCGCAGGGGTCTGCTCATAGGAGGTGGTGAGTGCCCCAGCCATTGTGGGTGTCAGGTGCTGTTTTTGTTTTACTACTTTAGTCCATATTTAAATATCCTCTATCCAGTTATTGAGGATTCTGAAGCTGAGACTCAGATTCTGTGTCCGGTCATGAATCCGGAGTGGCCTCGTTGACTCCTGTTAACCAGTTTTGTTCCGTATGCCATTTCATCCGCCTCTGGGGGTCCTGTCCTCCGAGAGGCTAGTTCCCTACCTAATCATACTTCTGCACATGCGGGTAACCCAGTTTATGGTTCGTCTATGCGGGGTGGCGTGTTTCCCCTAGAGGTTGCAGCACATTTTCGCTCCCACATAATGTTGGCGATTGTTCGTCTGCAGAGTCCAGACGTTTATTTGAGAATGTGCTCGTGCCCTATTGTCCCAGGTCTTCTGCCTTGGGGAGGGCCTCTACAATTCCCCGCTGGGTTATCTGTCTCTGAGTGTTGTGCCTTTCGTTACAGGATTGCGCGCCTTTGCGTGTTGCTCAGACATGTTTTTCAGTTATTGAGCGACCCTATCGTTACCAGTTACAGGGATTTTCAGTCTGATAATTCGAATGGTGCACCTCATGAAACATGTGGGGATGAAGTAATCTCCTGATTGTCATTTGTTTGAGGTCTTTCCCAGTTTTGTAAGATAGGGCTCCGTTTGGCTGGTCCTGCGGGTAGGCCTGTGTCTTTTTGGGCGTTAACCTCAGGGTTGCCTTATATTTTATTTATATCCGATGGGATGTCTTTTATTTGTTTTTGTTTGCTTTGGGAACTTTCTGGGATTGATACTCTTTATTACTTCTTCGGAAATCGTTTTGGACATGTTAGTCCTATGTTAAAAATGTATTTTTTCTGTTTTTTCCCCTACGAGGGAGAATTTACACAGCTTGCCGGTTGGGACCCTAGGTGCAGGCTGGTCATGTCTGGTTTGTTTGGTTTTGCAGATGTTCAGACACGTGACGCTGTTCTGTTTAGCTGGTTCGGGAGAAGCGCATTGCTTTTCATGTTCAAGTAAGCATTCGAGAGGACCTGTGGGTCCGTGAGGCGGGAAGGATTGTTTCAGTCCTTATAGCCTTCAGTCATAGATGACCGGGCAGGGGAGTTTCCCCGCTGCGTCACTCTCTGACATCTGATTTCATCATAACCTAGAGCCTCCCCCATGTGGTGTAGTGTTGGAGGGCTTAATGCCCCTTACCGCAGTTTGAGCGGTTTGGCCTTCATCTTTTAGGCCTCTGGATTTGTCCTTTTGGGCTTGATCTTACAGCTTGTACAGGATAGCTGTCTAGCATGCGGAAGGTTTGCAGTTTGAAACCAGTTGCAGCTTTTCCCACCTAGGCAGGTATACGCGTAAGCTTTTTATAGTGTTTCTAGATGCAGCTTTTACTCTTTGTCGTGTACTGTCTGTGAGTTATAAGAAACCTTTGGGTCTTCTTCCATTATCTCCGGGTGAGTTGGATCTCCTTTTAGGGATCTGTGTTTCCGGGTGATGGTTGTTCCCTGCAGGGACTTCGTTTAGCTCTGGGTTTTCCGGAGCTGGGTAGGCTTAGTGCCTTTCTCTTCCTTGTGTCCTCTGCTTATGTGGAGGTGATAGGGAGACTAGTCCTGCTAGTAGAATTATTTTTTTTACCTCGATGTATCCCTTGGTTGTCCTGAGGCTTTGGGAAGTATCTCTCTGGAGCGTTGGACTTTGGATAGGGTTGGTTCCTTCCTTTGGTTGGGGCTTTCGAGTTCTTCTCGCTATCCGGATTCTCTGGATATGCATCCATATCCCTTGTTTCTGGCTTTTTGGCCAGATGGGGTGTTTAGTTCTAGCGTAAGGTTTGCCTGAAATATTAGGTGCCCGGACCTGTTTTTCTCCCTGAGACTTCCGGTTGCTGAAGCTTCGCTTGGCTTTTTTCCTGACCCAGTTTTGGGTGGTTTTGGAATCTTGGATCTCGGGGCTGGTCGGTGTGTTCCACGGTTGTGGGAACTTGGGCCCAGATGATCCTCAGTGGTCTGGGGTTCAGGCTTCAAACCTGTAGCTGTCTAGGGTGGTTCAGTTCCACCTTTTTTCATCTACCTGACCGGGTCATGGTTGGCCAGGTTTTTGGAGTATTTTTACTCTTTGCCACAGGAGTAGCCCATGTCATCTTGTTGTTAGCTGTGTGGCTTGCGCCTCAAGGGTTGTTGGTTCATACCTAGCTGCTGGTGCTGATTGTCCAATTTCCGGTGCGCCTTAGGGTTGCATTCCCCTGGTCAGCTTGCCAGTGTTCCCGTGGATTCCCTGCTCTGCAGGCGAATGGGTTGGCTGTGCCTCTGCTTGGCAAGCTATTTGTAGGTGGTCCTTTTCTAGGACATCTGTGTTGGGAATTTATCTTCCCATTAGCCGGTGCCTTCGGGCCTTGAGGAGTTGTTGCCCTTCCGGCATCATCCCTTTTCTTTAGGGGATATTCTCCTCCCTATGGAGATGGAGTCCTTGCTGGCTTCTCCTGGATTGGAGGCGGTAAGGTGGGATTAGTTCCCCCTGGGGTCTTGCTGGCTCCAAGTCAGACTTTTTGGGCCTTTATTTGGATAGATCCTTCAGTCTATGGCCTTGTTGTCTGTTTCAGAGTCGGGTTGTACTTGTACTCTGTGGGGATGGCTGTGCTATCCTTACGCTCGTTCCTGTACCTGTTTCGGGATTCTTTGTTCCCCTGTGTTGGATCCCTGAGGCTGGGTTGGTCCAGCTGGGTGTGGATCTGCGGGTCAGGATGGCCGAGCGGTCTAAGGCGCTGCATTCGGGTTGCAGACTCCTATGGATGTGTGGGCTTGTTGAGTCTATCCTGTTAGCTCAGTCTGCTAAGATATAGATTTTTCTTTCACTTGCTCCATTGATTTCGGAAGAGGGTTTACTCTTCCTTCAGGTTTTGAAGGTATACTCCTCCGGGCGGACTCGATTGAGGTTTTGTGTTCCCCTTTTTAGGGACCTGTTTGTAGGTCCGGCGATTTAGGTTGCCTGGAGCGTGCCCTCTGTCCGGGGGTAGCTTTTGCAGTTGCGGTCTGTTTCTTGTTTGACTGCTTCTTCTTCCTCGCAAGTACCCTCTTAGTTGTCCTGTTATGGACTTTGTGTTCTTGGGGTTTTTCACCTGAGTGTATTACACACTTTTTCATAGTCGGATACCTTGGTATTCTATGGTCAGACAATAGAAGGACTTTGCCTCTTCAGTTCCATTCCGTGCTTGCAGGATGTTGGAGAGATGTCTGTGTTGTCTCTGTGCCTGGTCTTATCCCGGGTTTCGCTTGGTATTGGTGTGGCCTCCTTTCCCTGTTTGGGTCCCTTTGGGTCTCTGTGAGCTGGGCTCACTATTGGAGGTGTTCTTTTTTGTATTAGGGGACCTTTCGGTTTCCTAGGTCCTCCTTTGCCTTTTTCCCTTGGGGGTTTCGGCTAGTATCCCCTTCATTTGTGGGGGGTGAGCGGTGGGGACCTTTTGTTGTGCGACGGTGTCTCTTGGAGGACTGTTGGCTCAGGCGAGTCCATTTGCGGTCTCTAGTTTGGCTTCTGGTCTAACTGCGAGTCAGTGTCATTGGGGCTTTTCCTCTTAACATTTTCTCAGCTTCGGACGAAGCGGGGTTTTTTATTGGGTAGAGGTTCAGGCCTGGTGCCCTCAGTATGGGCCGCCTATGTACCCTCCCGTCTTGGCATTCAGTGTCCTCTATAGCTTGGGTATTGTTTTCCAAAAAGTAATGAATGCAGCTGTGGACTCTTTCTATTTAAGAAGAAAAACATAAATTATGCTTACCTGATAATTTTCTTTTCTTCTGATGGAAAGAGTCCACAGCTCCCCACCTGTACTTATGTGGGGCGTCCTTATATTCTTCTGGCACCTTTCACCCTGATATTTCTTCTACTGTTCCTTGTTCCTCAGCAGAATGGGGATGAGGGGAGTGGTATTTAAGCCTTTTTGCTTGGGTGTCTTTGCCTCCTCCTGGTGGCCAGGCTCTTATTTCTCAAAAGTAATGAATCACATAATTTATGTTTTTAGAAATATATCCATTCAATTATTTCACAGGATCGGATTGTGAGTTGGCCTTAGATGCTAATACAAAAAAATATTTACAATGATTTATTTTACTTAAACATGAATGTACTTTAAAGGCTCTTTTTTTTCCAGGATTTTTTAAAGTCCTTCTCCACTGAGCAGTTCAGGATGTATTGTTTACGCTCTAAATATAGATCAGGTAGGATATACTTCTAATTCCTTATTTAAACCTTTGTTGTGATAGCAATTAAATTTATTTAAAGGGACAAAAAACAAGTTGGGATAGCGACAAAATATAATATGTACTTTAATTACTTTACCTGCAAAATTATACTGCAGTGCCTCACCATTAACCCTTTCTTTTAAGTTTCTGAATTGTACAGCTCTAACCCCCCCCTCCCCCCCCCACACACACACATTTCCTTATATGGTTGTATCTATATCTACCTTTTTGCTTTTGGAAGAATGCAGCCCTGCACAGTCATTATCTGCTGGAGCATGCCTAGAAGCAAATAAGCAGCCGAAAAATACAAAGCCTATGCTTCCAATGCTAAACACTAATAAGGGGTGTGGAACAGACTACTCCAGACAGCATGGCAATGTAACAAATTTTGCTTATTTTTAAAAATGATGTTTAAATACTTTTTTCTGCAATTTTTTTTTACTTAATTACCTTTTAGGATATTCACAGATCTCAACATGTTTTATGGCACTTTAATTATAAATGTTCTTACATGTATAAAAATACATTACTTTGAATGGATGCATGGATAAGACACCTTAACTTTATAATAACAGCCCAGCCACAGAGTGGTAGACCAGCAAACTCACAGAGCAGGGCCACTGAGTCCTGAAGCTTGTAGCATATACAATTTGCCTATCATCTCTTGATAGAGTTCTAGACTGCCTCTGGAAGCACCATTAGCACAAAAACTGTGTTTCAGAAGCTTCATGAAATGGGTTTCCATGACGAGTAACTGTCCATGGTTCAGGGCTCCTTTTTCAGGTTTTGGGCTATGAACCTTAGTTCCAGAGAAGGTTATCTTAATGCTACAGGATACAAATACAGTTAAGACAGTGTGGTGCTTCCATATTTGTGGCAGCATTTTGGGGAAGGCACTTTCCTGTTCCAGCATGACTGTGTCCATGGGACAAAGTGACGTCCATGTAGACATGGTTTGACGACTTTGTTGTAGAGGAACCTAAGTGGCCTGCACAGAGCCCTAACCTTAACTCCACTGAACACCTTTGGGATAAATTTGAATGCCTATTGCAAGAACAACTTTCTTGTCCAACATTAGTGCGTGACTACACAAATGCTGTTTTAGATGAGTGCGCACAAATTCCCACATATATTGTTCAAATTTATATCCTTGTATATATGTGTGTATGTATATATACAGTGTGTGTGTGTGTGTATGTATATGTATATATATATATATATATATATATATATATATATATATATATATATATATATATATATATATATATTGTATATAGTTTTGAATAATTGATTTAAAAAATAAAAATTAAACAGCATTCCAATATTCAGTCTTCATTATTTATTGTTGTTCGAAACAACAGTCTATTTAAATACACCACCATATTTACCAACCATTAAACTACTATTGTATTTCTCCACCTTGTATATGCGGTGTCAAACGTACGTTACCACCTTTGACAATTATGTACAGGGGGATACGAGCATCACCAAATATCCAAGCGTTGAACCAATAATGTATATAGGTAGCTACAGGAAAGCTTATAACTCACCTGCTCTCACCCACCCTATCAGTTACTATCATCCTCATTCACTGTGACCACTTGCTCTTTCCTTAATGCCTGGGCAAACTTTGCTTCCAGTCTGCGTGTTCACAATTCATGCCCCTCTTTGGGTGTTGATCCAAATGATGAATCCAGTCAGGTGGGATGGTGGGTCTTTTCCAATTGAATGGCATTGTGAAGACGTGAAAACTTCAACACTGGGCTGTGCTGGAGTTTATGGATACACACATTAAAAAGCAAGCTAGGGCTCAGAAAAAAATCAATCCTCTTAGTCACAGCTTAATATATTAATCAGAGTTATAAAATTATGTAACAAAAAGGTATATTTGTGCAAACACTGTAGCATTTAAAATTCATACACCGTTTAAATTACCTCTTCATATAAAAATCAGTACAGTATATGTATCTGAAGTCCCTTTTGTATATTTAATTCCCTTGCAAGTTCAATCCGCCTGGTAGTGTTGGCGTTTAAATAAGTTAAATCTGTTGCCCTTAGACAAGCTATGAGTATGGCTTAAAGGGACATAAAACCCAAAAATTTTCTTTCATTACCCAGATAGAGAATACAATTTTAAACAGCATTCCAATTTACCTCTATTATCTAATTTGCTTCTTTCTTTAGATATCCTTTGTTGAAGAAATAGCAATGCACATGGGTCAGCCAATCACACGAGGCATCTATGTGCAGCCACCAATCAGCAGCTACTGAGCCTATCTAGATATGCTTTTCAGGAAAGAATATCAAGAGAATTAAGCAAATTGGATAATAGACGTAAATTAGAAAGTTGTTTTAAATTGTATTCTCTATCTGAATCATGAAAGATTTTTTTGGGTTTAATGTCCCTTTAACGACAGAAATGCATTAGCATCAACGACAATAGTCAGCCTAACGTCCCAGACTACTATTGTTGGATTTTTATGGTGAATTTGCATGTTTTTAATTTATTTCAATAAAGGAGTTTTTTTAGATTAGGACTGGTGTGGAGGATTTATTGATGCACAAATTCTCAAAGATTGATTCCAAAAATATTGTGGAAAGCTAACTCCATATTAAAGCTCATAGTTTGAGACGTCCAACAAGCTCATATAGGTGTCCACATACATTTAGGTAAAAATAACAGGAAGTTACTATGACTATTAATGAATTGAATGGTTTTGCCTCCTTAGCAATGTTTTTCTTACTTTTTGTTTACTGATTTTTAAATAAGAATTGTATGTGTTAGGAAGGGGATGAGTTTTATGCATTTAGTTACTTTAGCTTTCACAAATGGAATAAGTCTTCGTTAGTGAGGGAATGGGTCAAGATAAAGGGATGGGGAACCCAACAATTTTCTTTGATTCAAAAAGAGCACGCAACTTTCTATATTACTTTTTGTTATCGATTTCTTTGTTCGTTTTTATCTTTTGTTGAAATGCAGGGATGTAAGATTAGAAGCCAGCCCATTTCTGGAGCATTATATTGCAGCAGTTTTGCAAGAATGTTATCCATTTGCAAGATCACTATATGGCAGCACTATTTCCTGTCATGTAGTGCTTCAGATGCCTACCTAGGTATCTCTTCAGCACAGAGTATCATGGGAACAAAGCAAATTTGATAAAAGTAAATTGCTAAATTTTTAAAAATGTTATGCTCTGTTTCAATCACAAAATATGTTTTTTACGTCTCATGTCCTTTTAAGTAAGTTACCGCAAATATTAATCATTTTCTACTTTTTCACCACAAGACCATGAGTTTCTCAAATCACTATTACACTTTGAAATGCTCTGTTTAATATGCAGCAAAAATGACATTAATGTTCTTTTGATCTGCTAGGTGATTGAGTTATAGATCCTCTTTATTATAGATGGTGATACAATAAAGTGCTTAAATAATACCTTAAAGGTGTGAAAAAAATAGAACAGAAACATTTATCAGGCAGACTGATTTCGAAAAGGAAACAATTAAAACGTCAATTTATTATTGAAACATTAGTTGTTTAAAAAGAGATCCATTGATAAAAAAATACAATTTTCTAACATTTACCAGTAAAGAAAAAAAAAATAGGAATAAAGCAATTTTGATAAACCGTGACTACCAGCTCTGAATTTGATATGAGAAGCACACTTCTGAACGAAGTCCGAGTACAGCCTTTATGAGTTAAAACACAATTCAAATTTAACACAAAATAGGACCAAATAGAGCGTCTTCCTAAAAAAGAAAAATAAGCAACTATTCTGTTTACAATATTACTGATGAAAGGGTCTAAAATGTATGTGGAGAAACTTTCAAATGTCTGATTAAACTGAGGAAGTGGGATATTGTTTAGCAATTAAAGAAATAGTAATTTGTTTCCATGCAGCTAAACTAGCAATTCTTAATAGAGACTGGTTACTGGGAAAGTAGTGCATTTTAAGGGATATTAGACAGTGCTTCTTTGGTAAAAATAAATGTTAAATCTAAGTAAACATAAAAAGGAACAGATTGTTTAAAAAACAAAATGAAAAAACTTGTTCTATTGCAAAATTAGCACTAATAATTTGTCACTGTAGCCCCTGCCCCTAGTGTGATAAGAGTGGAATGTTTTTGAAATTTAAGTTCCTTTCTGCCAGTTCTGAGCATGAGCAAATCTGACCCCTGGTTATCTAGTCTATTTACTTAATACTAAACCAACTCTTGAAGTTTTATGACATCATGGTAAATAAGCTTCCTGTAGAGAGGTTACAGGAAGTAATGGACACTGCACAAATTAAGTTTAAAAATAATAGATGTTGCAATGATTTCTATTAAGTATATACCACTGCTTAGTATTTTTTTCTCCTATTAAAACAATGAAACAGACTGTTTAATAATATATATTCCCAATCTATGTGTGCTGAGATGTTGTTTTATTCAAACAAATATATAAGTGTAAAACATAGAAGAATCCTATATACCATATGTCTGGCTTTTACACCCCCCATGTTGTGGGTAATCTTTCTTATAAATATTATTTATACGTTCTTTCAGCTGTGGAGTACAGCAGAGAATCGATGCAAGATGCTACAAGCACTCTACAGATAATCTCTTCTTTTATTAATGATGCACAAGCCTATATAAGAGGTCAGCTGACTTGTCAACCTATACAAGAAGACATACTGTGGCAAAGGTAACGTAATCTCTTATTTTTTTGTACTATAGTTTTAACAGCAAAAAACTGCAATTAACTATCAAAGGCCATAGAACCAAGACATTGATACATTTAAAAAAAAGTTAATTTCATATTTTCTGCTGCAAAAAGTATCCCCATTATGGCAGACTTTTTGTTCTAAATAATTTTTATTGAGGTAAAGATACAAATGTTTACAGGCAATCAGATAGTATCAAATAATATAACAATACATCATATATGCAAACGTATGCACTGAGAATACAAATTAGTCTAAAGCTGAAGCATTACCAATATCACAGTTTTCATTACAGAACTCAGGTGTAACTAAACAAAAACAGCTTAGTGTACTGCTAATATATTGCTAATATAAATATCCCCATCAGGGAAATTAGTCACTATTGTACCCCTTATGATATACTCAAAAGAAAAAAAGAGTAACATTGTGGATATGTAACATAACATATCATTTTGGGTCTTCAATAAAAATATAGAATCTATTAATAAACCTCTAAATTTAGTTTCGTGTAAATAATACCAAAATGTATTATGGGCTATGTTCTAGTTAAAAACATATTTCTTAAGTAAGGTCCTATGTTCCATTAATAAACATTTAATCTATAACCTAGACTCTAAACATATAAATTAGTCTGAAATCTTTCTAAATGAAAAAGAAAGAAGGGGAAAAGGGTGTATTAAAACAATTAGACCTCTCAGAAATTTCACATGTCAAATACAACAAAGAAAAAGCAAAAGGAACATCAACATCAAAATACCAAGGAGGCCAATTTTCAAAGAGGAACAAACGGTTCCCCAATCAACGTTCTTCTAATCTATACTTGATTTATAAATCAGTCCTATTAGATACAAGGGAGTAGGAGAGGAAAAGGAGTAAGAGAGTAAAATAAATATAAAGGGAAGGGGGCTGAGAAGGTGAAGGAACTGCCCGACACCTTAATCCCTCAGGGCTTACTCACCCACTTGTCTCAAAGAACTCATATAATACTATCAAGCACCACTTTTTCATTAGCCCTCAGACATTTTTTCTTTATTGTCTTAATGTATCAGATAATGTCCAGGGCTTGATATTTATCCTGCTTGGAGAGCATCTACATACCTAAATGGAATAGTGCCTCTGGGGCTGACAAGGTATGAAATATACCCAACTCTCTTAACACCCTTGTTTCGAAGTAACAGTAATTTTTGAGCTTAGAACAGGCTCAACAATTATGGAGATATGAACCAATCTCACCGCAACCCCTCCAGCACAAGTTGGTGCAGGTTGGGAAAATGCCGTAAAGCTTAACAGGGACCATATGACATCTAATGAGAAGTTTAAATTTATTTTTTTGTACAATGTCGCACATCGAATAGCTGTCCTGGAGTAAGAGATTGCAAATCCCCATTCTATCCCCATTCTATTTCCATATATATATATATATATATATATATATTCTTTCCCATTTAGGCTCCCACTCCCTCATCTGCTTTGATTTAACAAGTACTGGGCAATTAAGCGTTACTTGATAGTAAAACATGAGGGGCTTATTTTGATGACAAGCTAACCATCTCTGCTCCCTCAGCGTTGGTTGTCTAAGATCATGTGAAGAGAATCCCCATGATCTCACCAACGTCAAGAATTGAATATATTCAAAATGCATCTGCCTAGGGAGAGGTTGTCTATCTAACAGCTGCGTCAGTGTCAACAACTTTCCCCTATGATGATACAAGTCCCTTATATGGATGAAACCCCCATCTTCCCACCACTTCGGGTGAGAATCTATCAAGCAAAACAGAAGGGCACGAATAGCTTGGGCAGGAGAAGGGTGTGGTGCAACTGCTTTTTTATGTAACAAAGAAAGGAATGAGCAACAAACTGTGCTCACAAAAGCTGAGTTCAGGTGTGTATAGTGTGCTAAGGGAGGCTGCCACATTCGCGGCGTGCAGTGTTATAGGATCCTTAGAGGTTTTTCCTGTACCCAATGCTCAATCTAAAGTTAGACTTTGGGAAACAGTTCCTAAGGTGGATGTGGCTATTCCTACTTTGGCTTGGTGTACTACTACCCCCTTTGAAGATAATTCTTCTTTCAAGGATTCTATGGCTAGGAAATTAGAATCCTTTAATTGGAGGGCTTTTCAGCAAGCTGGTGTTCTTTATAGGCCTGCAGTTAACCTGTATTGTGTAGCTGCAGCTTCTTCTATTTGCCAGAATCAGGCAGGAGGGGGCATCAGTGATATTGATTGCTTTGGCCTGTTCTGGTAGAACTTGGTTTGCAGATCTAGCTCAAATATCCAGTTGTTCTCCACGAACCTCTTCCTCTGTGACAGGATCTTCTGTCTCAAGGTCCATTTTTTCCCCATCAGGATCACTAAGCTTGATGGCATGGAGATTGAACGGCTAGAGATTTGTTTTAGAATCTGTGGTAGAGACTTTGATTCAGGCTCATAAAACTGTGACAAAAAAATCTTTCATAAGGTTTGGAAGGCCTATAATTCATGGTGTTTGGACTATATGATTTTTTTCTTGGCATTCTCTTAGAATGCAATTTCTGCAGGATGGTTTCGAATTATATAAGGGTTTATCCTCTCAGAGGTCAGATATCTGCCCTTTCAGTTTTGTTTCATAGAAACAATCCTTACCAGCTAACGATTAGATAGACGATTCATGTGATGAATAAAAGTTGAATTGCTTGGTATACATTAAAAGTTCAAACAAGGGCAAATGTTTAGCAACACAAACTGTCCAACTGCTTCCTGCCAGAGAGGCACTTTCTCAGGGACTAAATTACAAGCACACAATATTAGACTTTTTCAATAGTTGCTAATTAGCACAAAAGAAAACATCTGGTATTTTTTTCAAATTTAAAGGCACATTGCGTTATTGTCATATTTTATACAATCCGCTAATGTGCTATACTTTAAACAGAAATGAAAGGAGGTACATAATTTTAACAAATGTATGTCAAATACATGGTGAAATGTATTCTCATTTTATTCCTCACTTTTTCTTCACACCTTACACTTTATCTTCCCATTCATTCTCTTTACCCTCCTTCAATATACCACTCTCAAACTCTTTATTTTTCTCCTCTTATCCCACCATTTGTTCCTCATCCTTCACCTTCACTCTTCTCTCCTAATTTCTCTTCCATACTTGTTTCACTATGCTTCACACTTTCCTCACCTTCACATCATCTTTTTACACCTTCATATGCCGATTTCAGTGTTGTTTCACATGAAGATAAAGCATTCATTAGGAAACAGTGAGTTGCTTTTACTTTTTACCTGTTATGAGTAACATCATGGAAGCATCTTCTCACTTTGAACTGTGCTTTTACTTCAAGCATGTATATTGAATGCATACTGAATGTGGATTGCAGACCTACGTTTGTCTTACATTAACTTTATTATTCATCAAGCTCCAACAAGTATATGTTACAAAGTACAATTGCATTATTACAGTGGATTTACATACTTTGTTGTTCTCAAATGTTTTAATAGATATCACTACAAGTTGCCAAAAACACAAGTTTTTGTTTCATAAGAAGATCCCTTAGTCAGGAACAAGATGGGGTGATGTTCAGTCATTGTTGGCAAAAAGAGAGCCATTTTGGATCTTCAATCTTGAAACTCGGGTTCCTTTGGGTTTCATCATTGAAACTGATTTAAATTTTTTGGCAGTGACTTCTTAAAATTAATTAAGATATTTCATATGTAGCTAGTGCTTCAGTATTAAGTTTTTTTTGCAACTTGATATCTAGGATATATTGTAAAGTCCACACACAGCAGAACTTAAAGTGAATGACGTTTATTCCAAAGGAACCAGGGTTACAACAATAGCATCGTTTCGGGTCTCACACCCTTAATCATGCAGGATTAAGGGTGTGAGACCAGAAACATCGCTATTGTTGTAACCCTGGTTCCTTTGGAATAAAGGTCATTCACTTTAAGTGCTGCTGTGAGTTGACTTTTTAGTATTGGAAGGCTTGACAGTGGTCAAAACATTGACTTTTGGCACAATTCTCTGTTTTTTATTTTTTTGTAATATATGGATGTACAAGGTATCTATAATTGTTTAATGACACCAGCTTTATTATGTTAAACCAACATTGTAACAATGTCATTTAAGTAAAGAATGTATAGCTTTGTTAGCTCCATTTCTATATATCTATACATGTGTAACCTATTAGCTGTGTGTTTATAACTTTAAAGGGACCGTCAACTCAAAATATTTTATTGTTTTAAAAGATAGATAATCCCTTTATTACCCATTCCCCAGTTTTGCACAGAAAACATGGTTATATTAATACACTTTTTACCCCTGTGATTACCTTGTTTCTAAGCATCTTCTGGCTGCCCCCTGATCACATTACTTTATCTATTGACTTGCATTTAAATCAATTAGTGCTGTGTTGTTAGAATCCATGGGCGTCAGCACAATGTTATCTATATGGCTCACATGAACTAGCTTCCAGAAGATCATGGGACTGTCTTTAGGGATTTAGAAACAGACAGAAATGTAGAGGATTAAAGTTTATAAAGTATGTTAATATAACCATGTTGGATGTGCAAAGCTGGGGAATGGGTAATAAAGGCATTATCTATCTTTTTAAACAATAACAATTTTTGTGTTGACTGTCTCTTTAAGACCCTGCCTTGACTTGTAGTCAATTACGTTGTAGGGATGTGCTTAAATACCTGTGGGTAGGTGTTAGGAGATACAGGTCTATGAGTAAGGCAGTGCTTTGCCAAAACACGTAAGACCGTATCTCCTGCCCTATTGATGTTTGCTTTTATAGGGACACTGAGCCCAAATTTTTTTTTTGTGTGATTCAGATAGAGCTTGCAATTGTAAGCAACTTTCTAAGTACTCCTATTATCAAATTTTCTTCATTCTCTTGGTATCTTTATTTGAAAAGCAGCAATGTAAGTTTAGATGCCCGCCCATTTTTTGCGAACAACCTGGGTTGTTCTTGCTGATTCGTGGATAAATTCACCCACCAATAAACAAGTGCTGTTCAGGGTCTGAACCAAAAAATAGCTTAGATGCCTTCTTTCTCTTGCAAGGTGTATCCAGTCTACGGATTCATCCTTTACTTGTGGGATATTCTCATTCCCTACAGGAAGTGGCAAAGAGAGCACACAGCAGAGCTGTCCATATAGCTCCCCCTCTAGCTCCACCCCCAGTCATTCTCTTTGCCGGCTCTAAGCACTAGGGTCTCTCTACGGGAGGGTAAAGTGAATGTGGTGTTAGATTTGTAGTTTTATATCTTCAATCTAGAGTTTATTTCTCTTGTTAAGTGTATCCAGTCCACGGATCATCCATTACTTGTGGGATATTCTCCTTCCCAACAGGAAGTTGCAAGAGGATCACCCACAGCAGAGCTGCTATATAGCTCCTCCCCTAACTGTCATAGCCAGTCATTCTCTTGCAAGCCTCAACCAAGATGGAGGTCGTAAGAGGAGTGTGGTGTTTTATACTTGGTTTATTCTTCATTCAAAAGTTTGTTATTTTTAAATGGTGCCAGAGTGTACTGTTTATCTCAGGCAGTATTTAGAACAAGAATCTGCCTGCGTTTTCTATGATCTTAGCAGAAGTAACTAAGATCCATGTCTGTTCTCACATATTCTGAGGAGTGAGGTAACTTCAGAGAGGGAATGGCGTGCAGGTTTTCCTGCAATAAGGTATGTGCAGTTAATATTTTTCTAGGGATGGAATTTGCTAGAAAATGCTGCTGATACCGAACTAATGTAAGTAAAGCCTTAAATGCAGTGATAGCGACTGGTATCAGGCTTATTAATAGAGATACATACTCTCATAAAGATGTAATATAAAACGTTTGCTGGCATGTTTAATCGTTTTTATATGTATTTGGTGATAAAACTTATTGGGGCCTAGTTTTTTTCCACATGGCTGGCTTGAATTTTGCCTAGTAACAGTTTCCTTAGGCTTTCCACTGTTGCAATATGAGTGGGAAGGGCCTATTTTAGTGCTTTTCTGTGCAGGTAAAATTACTGACACAGACATCCAGCTTCTTCCTGCATGATCCAGGACATCTCTGGAGGGCTCAAAAGGCTTCAAAGTCATTTTTGAGGGAGGTAAAAAGCCACAGTAGAGCTGTGGCAGTTGTTGTGACTGTTTGAAGAAAAAACAAAAAAAAAAAAAAAGTTTTTGTCTTTTATTATTCAGTTTTGGGTATTAAGGGATTAATCATCCATTTGCAAGTGGGTGCAATGCTCTGCTAACTTGTTACATACACTGTAAAAAGTTCGTTAGTGTAACTGCCTTTTTTCACTGTTATTTCAAATTTTGACAAAATTTGTGTTTCTTAAAGGTGCAGTAACGTTTTTTATATTGCTTGTAAACTTGTTTAAAGTGTTTTCCAAGCTTGCTAGTCTCATTGCTAGTCTGTTTAAACATGTCTGACACAGAGGAAACTACTTGTTCATTATGTTTGAAAGCCATGGTGGAGCCCCATAGGAGAATGTGTACTAAATGTATTGATTTCACCTTAAACAGTAAAGATCAGTCTTTAACTATAAAAGAAATATCACCAGAAGATTCTGACGAGGGGGAAGTTATGCCGACTAACTCTCCCCACGTGTCAGACCCTTCGCCTCCCGCTCAGGGGATGCACGCTAATATGGCGCCAATTACATCAGGGACGCCCATAGCGATTACCTTGCAGGACATGGCTGCAATCATGAATAATACCCTGTCAGAGGTATTATCCAGGTTGCCTGAATTAAGAGGCAAGCGCGATTGCTCTGGGGTTAGGAGAAATACAGAGCGCGCAGATGCTGTAAGGGCCATGTCTGATACTGCGTCACAATATGCAGATCATGAGGACGGAGAGCTTCAGTCTGTGGGTGACATCTCTGATTCGGGGAAACCTGATTCAGAGATTTCTAATTTGAAATTTAAGCTTGAGAACCTCCGTGTGTTGCTTGGGGAGGAATGACTGTAACACAGTTGCAGTACCAGAGAAATTGTGTAGGCTGGATAAATACTATGCGGTACCGGTGTGTACTGATGTTTTTCCTATACCTAAAAGGCTTACAGAAATTATTAGCAAGGAGTGGGATAGACCGGGTGTGCCTTTTCTTTCATGTAATTAGCAAGAGTCCATGAGCTAGTGACGTATGGGATATACATTCCTACCAGGAGGGGCAAATTTTCCCAAACCTCAAAATGCCTATAAATACACCCCTCACCACACCCACAAATCAGTTTTACAAACTTTGCCTCCTATGGAGGTGGTGAAGTAAGTTTGTGCTAGATTCTACGTTAATATGCGCTCCGCAGCAGGTTGGAGCCCGGTTTTCCTCTCAGCGTGCAGTGAATGTCAGAGGGATGTGAGGAGAGTATTGCCTATTTGAATGCAGTGATCTCCTTCTACGGGGTCTATTTCATAGGTTCTCTGTTATCGGTCGTAGAGATTCATCTCTTACCTCCCTTTTCAGATCGACGATATACTCTTATATATACCATTTCCTCTACTGATTCTCGTTTCAGTACTGGTTTGGCTTTCTACTACATGTAGATGAGTGTCCTGGGGTAAGTAAGTCTTATTTTCTGTGACACTCTAAGCTATGGTTGGGCACTTTTATATAAAGTTCTAAATATATGTATTCAAACATTTATTTGCCTTGACTCAGGATGTTCAACATTCCTTATTTCAGACAGTCAGTTTCATATTTGGGATAATGCATATGAATAAATCATTTTTTCTTACCTTAAAAATTTGACTTTTTCCTGTGGGCTGTTAGGCTCGCGGGGGCTGAAAATGCTTCATTTTATTGCGTCATTCTTGGCGCGGACTTTTTTGGCGCAAAATTTTTTCTCTGTTTCCGGCGTCATACGTGTCGCCGGAATTTGCGTCATTTTTGACGTTTTTTTGCGCCAAAAGTGTCGGCGTTCCGGATGTGGCGTCATTTTGGCGCCAAAAGCATTTAGGCGCCAAATAATGTGGGCGTCTTTTTTGGCGCTTAAAAAATATGGGCATCACTATTGTCTCCACATTATTTAAGTCTCATTATTTTGTGCTTCTGGTTGCTAGAAGCTTGTTCTATGGCATTTTTTTCCCATTCCTGAAACTGTCATTTAAGGAATTTGATCAATTTTGCTTTATATGTTGTTTTTTCTATTACATATTGCAAGATGTCCCACGTTGAAGCTGAGTCAGAAGATACTTCTGGAATATCCCTGCCTGGTGCTGGAGCTACCAAAGCTAAGTGTATCTGCTGTAAACTTTTGGTATCTGTTCCTCCAGCTGTTGTTTGTACTGTTTGTCATGACAAACTTGCTAATGCAGATAATATTTCCTTTAGTACTGTTACATTACCTGTTGCTGTTCCGTCAACATCTAATACTCAGAGTGTTCCTGATAACATAAGAGATTTTGTTTCTAGATCCATTAAGAAGGGTATGTCTGTTATTCCTCCTTCTAGTAAACGTAAAAAGTCTTTTAAAACTTCTCATTTTTCAGATGAATTTTTAAATGAACATCATCATTCTGATACTGATATTGTTTCTTCTGATTCAGAGGATTCTGTCTCAGAGGTTGATGCTGATAAATCTTCATATTTATTTAAAATGGAATTTATTCGTTCTTTACTTAACGAAGTCCTAATTGCATTAGAAATTGAGGATTCTAGTCCTCTTGATACTAAATCTAAACGTTTAGATAAGGTTTTTAAATCTCCTGTAGTTATTCCAGAAGTTTTTCCTGTCCCTGGTGCTATTTCTGAAGTAATTTCCAGGGAATGGAATAATTTGGGTAATTCTTTTACTCCTTCTAAACGTTTTAAGCAATTATATCCTGTGCCATCTGACAGATTAGAATTTTGGGACAAAATCCCTAAGGTTGATGGGGCTGTCTCTATTCTTGCGAAGCGTACTACTATTCCTACGGCAGATGGTACTTCCTTTAAGGATCCTTTAGATAGGAAAATTGAATCCTTTCTAAGAAAAGCTTACTTGTGTTCAGGTAATCTTCTTAGACCTGCTATATCTTTAGCGGATGTTGCTGCAGCTTCAACCTTTTGGTTAGAAGCTTTAGCGCAACAAGTAACAGATCATAATTCTCATAGCATTATTATTCTTCTACAACATGCTAATAATTTTATTTGTGATGCCATCTTTGATATCATTAGAGTTGATGTCAGGTATATGTCTCTAGCTATTTTAGCTAGAAGAGCTTTATGGCTTAAAACTTGGAATGCTGATATGTCTTCTAAGTCTACTCTGCTTTCCCTTTCTTTCCAGGGTAATAAATTATTTGGTTCTCAGTTGGATTCTATTATCTCAACTGTTACTGGAGGGAAAAGAACTTTTTTACCACAGGATAAAAAAAATCTAAAGGTAAATTTAGGTCTAATAATCGTTTTCGTTCCTTTCGTCACAACAAGGAACAAAAGCCTGATCCTTCATCCTCAGGAGCGGTATCAGTTTGGAAACCATCTCCAGTCTGGAATAAATCCAAGCCTTTTAGAAAACAAAAGCCAGCTCCCAAGTCCACATGAAGGTGCGGCCCTCATTCCAGCTCAGCTGGTAGGGGGCAGATTACGTTTTTTCAAAGAAATTTGGTTCAATTCCGTTCACAATCTCTGGATTCAGAACATTGTTTCAGAAGGGTACAGAATTGGCTTCAAGATAATGCCTTCTGCAAAGAGATTTTTTCTTTCCCGTGTCCCAGTAAACCTAGCGAAGGCTCAAGCATTTCTGAAATGTGTTTCAGATCTAGAGTTGGCTGGAGTAATTATGCCAGTTCCAGTTCTGGAACAGGGGCTGGGGTTTTATTCAAATCTCTTCATTGTACCAAAGAAGGAGAATTCCTTCAGACCAGTTCTGGATCTAAAAATATTGAATCGTTATGTAAGGATACCAACATTCAAAATGGTAACTGTAAGGACTATCCTGCCTTTTGTTCAGCAAGAGCATTATATGTCCACAATAGATTTACAGGATGCATATCTGCATATTCTGATTCATCCAGATCACTATCAGTTTCTGAGATTCTCTTTCCTAGACAAGCATTACCAGTTTGTGGCTCTACCGTTTGGCCTAGCTACAGCTCCAAGAATTTTTACAATGGTTCTCGGTGCCCTACTGTCTGTAATCAGAGAACAGGGTATTGTGGTATTTCCTTATTTGGACTATATCTTGGTACTTGCTCAGTCTTCACATTTAGCAGAATCTCATACGAATCGACTTGTGTTGTTTCTTCAAGATCATGGTTGGAGGATCAATTTACCAAAAGTTCATTGATTTCTCAAACAAGGGTAACCTTTTTAGGTTTCCAGATAGATTCAGTGTCCATGACTCTGTCTTTGACAGACTAGAGACGTCTAAAGTTGATATCAGCTTGTCGAAACCTTCAGTCACAATCATTCCCTTCGGTAGCTTTATGCATGGAAATTCTAGGTCTTATGACTGCAGCATCGGACGCAATCCCCTTTGCTCGTTTTCACATGCGACCTCTTCAGCTCTGTATGCTGAACCAGTGGTGCAGGGATTACACAAAGATATCTCAATTAATATCTTTAACACCGATTGTACGACACTCTCTGATGTGGTGGACAGATCACCATCGTTTAGTTCAGGGGGCTTCTTTTGTTCTTCCGACCTGGACTGTAATTTCAACAGATGCAAGTCTGACAGGTTGGGGAGCTGTTTGGGGGTCTCTGACAGGACAAGGGGTTTGGGAATCTCAGGAGGTGAGATTACCGATCAATATTTTGGAACTCCGTGCAATTTTCAGAGCTCTTCAGTCTTGGCCTCTTCTAAAGAGAGAATCGTTCATTTGTTTTCAGACAGACAATGTCACAACTGTGGCATACATCAACCATCAAGGAGGGACTCACAGTCCTCTGGCTATGAAAGAAGTATCTCGAATTCTGGTATGGGCGGAATCCAGCTCCTGTCTAGTTTCTGCAGTTCATATCCCAGGTATAGACAATTGGGAAGCGGATTATCTCAGCCGCCAAACTTTACATCCGGGCGAATGGTCTCTTCACCCAGAGGTATTTCTTCAGATTGTTCAAATGTGGGGTCTTCCAGAAATAGATCTGATGGCTTCTCATCTAAACAAGAAACTTCCCAGGTATCTGTTCAGATCCAGGGATCCTCAAGCGGAAGCAGTGGATGCGTTGTCACTTCCTTGGAAGTATCATCCTGCCTATATCTTCCAAGAGTAATCTCCAAGATTCTGAAGGAATGCTCGTTTGTTCTGCTGGTGGCTCCAGCATGGCCTCACAGGTTTTGGTATGCAGATCTTGTCCGGATGGCCTCTTGCCAACCGTGGACTCTTCCGTTAAGACCAGACCTTCTGTCACAAGGTCCTTTTTTCCATCAGGATCTCAAATCCTTAAATTTAAAGGTATGGAGATTGAACGCTTGATTCTTAGTCAAAGAGGTTTCTCTGACTCTGTGATTAATACTATGTTACAGGCTCGTAAATCCGTATCTAGGGAGATATATTATAGAGTCTGGAAGACTTATATTTCTTGGTGTCTTTCTCATCATTTTTCCTGGCATTCTTTTAGAATTTCGAGAATTTTACAGTTTCTTCAGGATGGTTTGGATAAAGGTTTGTCTGCAATTTCCTTGAAAGGACAAATCTCTGCTCTTTCTGTTCTTTTTCACAGAAAGATTGCTAATCTTCCTGATATTCATTGTTTTGTACAAGCTTTGGTTCGTATAAAACCTGTCATTAAGTCAATTTCTCCTCCTTGGAGTTTGAATTTGGTTCTGGGGGCTCTTCAAGCTCCTCCGTTTGAACCTATGCATTCTTTGGACATTAAATTACTTTCTTGGAAAGTTTTGTTCCTTTTGGCCATCTCTTCTGCCAGAAGAGTTTCTGAGTTATCTGCCCTTTCTTGTGAGTCTCCTTTTCTGATTTTTCATCAGGAAAAGGCGGTGTTGCGAACTTCTTTTAAACTTTTACCTAAGGTTGTGAATTCTAACAACATTAGTAGAGAAATTGTAGTTCCTTCATTATGTCCTAATCCTAAGAATTCTAAGGAGAAATCATTGCATTCTTTGGATGTAGTTAGAGCTTTGAAATATTATGTTGAAGCTACTAAGAATTTCCGAAAGACTTCTAGTCTATTTGTTATCTTTTCCGGTTCTAGGAAAGGTCAGAAGGCTTCTGCCATTTCTTTGGCATCTTGGTTGAAATCTTTAATTCATCATGCTTATGTCGAGTCGGGTAAAACTCCGCCTCAAAGGATTACAGCTCATTCTACTAGGTCAGTTTCTACTTCCTGGGCGTTTAGGAATGAAGCTTCGGTTGATCAGATTTGCAAAGCAGCAACTTGGTCTTCTTTGCATACTTTTACTAAATTCTACCATTTTGATGTGTTTTCTTCTTCTGAAGCTGTTTTTGGTAGAAAAGTACTTCAGGCAGCTGTTTCAGTTTGAATATTCTGCTTATAATTTAAACTTTATTTTGGGTGTGGATTATTTTTCAGCGGAATTGGCTGTCTTTATTTTATCCCTCCCTCTCTAGTGACTCTTGCGTGGAAAGATCCACATCTTGGGTAGTCATTATCCCATACGTCACTAGCTCATGGACTCTTGCTAATTACATGAAAGAAAACATAATTTATGTAAGAACTTACCTGATAAATTCATTTCTTTCATATTAGCAAGAGTCCATGAGGCCCACCCTTTTTTTGTGGTGGTTATGATTTTTTTGTATAAAGCACAATTATTCCAATTCCTTATTTATTATGCTTTTGCACTTTTTTCTTATCACCCCACTTCTTGGCTATTCGTTAAACTGATTTGTGGGTGTGGTGAGGGGTGTATTTATAGGCATTTTGAGGTTTGGGAAACTTTGCCCCTCCTGGTAGGAATGTATATCCCATACGTCACTAGCTCATGGACTCTTGCTAATATGAAAGAAATGAATTTATCAGGTAAGTTCTTACATAAATTATGTTTTTCCCCACCTCCTATATTTTGAAAAATGTTTCCAATAGACGCCACTACACGGGACTTATGGCAGACGGTCCCTAAGGTGGAGGGAGCAGTTTCTACTTTAGCAAAGCGTACTACTATCCCGGTTGAGGACAGTTGTGCTTTTTCAGATCCAATGGATAAAAAATTGGAGGGTTACCTTAAGAAAATGTTTATTCAACAAGGTTTTATTTTACAGCCCCTTGCATGCATTGCGCCTGTCACGGCTGCGGCGGCATTCTGGTTTGAGGCCCTGGAAGAGGCCATCCATACAGCTCCATTGACTGAAATTATTGACAAGCTTAGAACACTTAAGCTAGCTAACTCATTTGTTTCTGATGCCATTGTTCATTTGACTAAACTAACGGCTAAGAATTCCGGATTCGCCCTCCAAGCGCGTAGGGCGCTATGGCTTAAATCCTGGTCAGCTGACGTGACTTCGAAGTCTAAATTACTCAACATTCCTTTCAAGGGGCAGACCTTATTCGGGCCTGGTTTGAAGGAAATTATTGCTGACATTACTGGAGGTAAGGGTCACACCCTTCCTCAGGACAGGGCCAAAGCAAAGGCCAAACAGTCTAATTTTCGTGCCTTTTGAAATTTCAAGGCAGGTGCAGCATCAACTTCCTCCGCTTCAAAACAAGAGGGAACTTTTGCTCAATCTAAGCAGGCCTGGAAACCTAACCAGTCCTGGAACAAAGGCAAGCAGGCCAGAAAGCCTGCTGCTGCCTCTAAGACAGCATAAAGGAACGGCCCCCCTTTCCGGCGACGGATCTAGTAGGGGGCAGACTTTCTCTCTTCGCCCAGGCGTGGGCAAGAGATGTTCAGGATCCCTGGGCGTTGGAGATCATATCTCAGGGATATCTTCTGGACTTCAAAGCTTCCCCTCCACAAGGGAGATTTCATCTTTCAAGGCTATCTGCAAATCAGATAAAGAAAGAGGCATTCCTACGCTGTGTGCAAGACCTCCTAGTTATGGGAGTGATCCATCCAGTTCCGCGGACGGAACAAGGACAGGGTTTTTATTCGAATCTGTTTGTGGTTCCCAAAAAAGAGGGAACCTTCAGACCAATTTTGGATCTAAAGATCTTAAACAAATTCCTCAGAGTTCCATCTTTCAAAATGGAAACTATTCGGACCATCCTACCCATGATCCAAGAAGGTCAGTACATGACCACAGTGGAATTAAAGGATGCCTACCTTCACATACCGATTCACAAAAATCATCATCGGTTTCTAAGGTTTGCCTTTCTAGACAGGCATTACCAATTTGTAGCTCTTCCCTTCGGGTTGGCTACAGCCCCGAGAATCTTTACAAAGGTTCTGGGCTCACTTCTGGCGGTTCTAAGACCGCGAGGCATAGCGGTGGCTCCGTATCTAGACGACATCCTGATACAGGCGTCCAGCTTTCAAGTTGCCAAGTCTCATACAGAGATAGTTCTGGCATTTCTGAGGTCGCACGGGTGGAAAGTGAACGAGGAAAAGAGTTCTCTATCCCCACTCACAAGAGTCTCCTTCTTAGGGACTCATAGATTCTGTAGAAATGAAAATTTACCTGACGGAGTCCAGGTTATCAAAACTTCTAAATGCTTGCCGTGTTCTTCACTCCATTCCGCGCCCTTCGGTAGCTCAGTGTATGGAGGTAATCGGCTTAATGGTAGCGGCAATGGACATAGTGCCATTTGCGCGCCTTCGTCTCAGACCGGTGCAATTATGCTAAATCTGGATCAAGAGACCAGAGATTCTCTTCTCTGGTGGTTGTCTCGGGTACACCTGTCCAAGGGTATGACCTTTCGCAGGCCAGATTGGACAATTGTAACAACAGATGCCAGCCTTCTAGGTTGGGGTGCAGTCTGGAATTCCCTGAAGGCACAGGGATCGTGGACTCAGGAGGAGAAACTCCTTCCAATAAATATTCTGGAGTTAAGAGCGATATTCAATGCTCTTCTGGCTTGGCCTCAGTTAGCAACACTGAGGTTCATCAGATTTCAGTCGGACAACATCACGACTGTGGCTTACATCAACCATCAAGGGGGAACCAGGAGTTCCCTAGCGATGTTAGAAGTCTCAAAAATAATTTGCTGGGCAGAGTAACACTCTTGCCACCTGTCAGCAATCCATATCCCAGGCGTGGAGAACTGGGAGGCGGATTTTCTAAGTCGTCAGACTTTCCATCCGGGGGAGTGGGAACTCCATCCGGAGGTGTTTGCTCAGTTGATTCATCGTTGGGGCAAACCAGAGTTGGATCTCATGGCGTCTCGCCAGAACGCCAAACTTCCTTGTTACGGGTCCAGGGACCCAGAAGCGACGCTGATAGATGCTCTAGCAGCGCCTTGGTTCTTCAACCTGGCTTATGTGTTTCCACCGTTTCCTCTGCTCCCTCGACTGATTGCCAAAATCAAACAGGAGAGAGCATCAGTGATTCTGATAGCACTTGCGTGGCCACGCAGGACTTGGTATGCAGACCTAGTGGACATGTCATTCTTTCCACCATAGACTCTGCCTCTAAGACAGGACCTTCTGATACAAGGTCCTTTCCATCATCCAAATCTAATTTCTCTGAGACTGACTGCATGGAGATTGAACGCTTGATTCTATCAAAGCGTGGCTTCTCCGAGTCAGTCATTGATACTTTAATACAGGCACGAAAGCCTGTTACCAGGAAAATCTACCACAAGATATGGAGTAAATATCTTTATTGGTGTGAATCCAAGAATTACTCATGGAGTAAGGTTAGGATTCCTAGAATATTGTCTTTTCTCCAAGAGGGCTTGGACAAAGGATTATCAGCTAGTTCCTTAAAGGGACAGATTTCTGCTCTGTCTATTCTTTTGCACAAGCGTCTGGCAGAGGTTCCAGACGTCCAGGCATTTTGCCAGGCTTTGGTTAGAATTAAGCCTGTGTTTAAACCTGTTGCTCCCCCGTGGAGCTTAAACTTGGTTCTTAAGGTTCTTCAAGGAGTTCCGTTTGAACCCCTTCATTCCATTGATATTAAACTTTTATCTTGGAAAGTTCTGTTTTTAATGGCTATTTCCTCGGCTCAGAGAGTCTCTGAGCTATCTGCCTTACAATGTGATTCTCCTTATCTGATTTTTCATGAAGATAAAGTAGTTCTGCGTACCAAACCTGGGTTTCTAACAAGAATATCAATCAAGAGATTGTTGTTCCATCGTTGGGCCCTAATCCTTCTTCAAAGAAGGAACGTCTTTTACGTAATCTGGACGTAGTCCGTGCCTTGCCTTGAAGTTTTACTTACAAGCTACTAAGGATTTTCGTCAAACATCTTTCCTGTTTGTCGTTTACTCTGGACAGAGGAGAGGTCAAAAAGCTTCGGCAACCTCTCTTTCCTTTTGGCTTCGGAGCGTAATACGCCTAGCCTATGAGACTGCTGGACAGCAGCCCCCTGAAAGGCTTACAGCTCATTCTACTAGAGCTGTGGCTTCCACCTGGGCCTTCAAAAATGAGGCCTCTGTTGAACAGATTTGCAAGGCTGCGACTTGGTCTTCGCTTCACACTTTTTCAAAGTTTTACAAATTTGATACTTTGCTTCTTCGGAGGCTGTGTTTGGGAGAAAGGTTCTTCAGGCAGTGGTTCCTTCAGCTTAATCCTGCCTTGTCCCTCCCATCATCCGTGTACTTTAGCTTTGGTATTGGTATCCCACAAGTAATGGATGATCCGTGGACTGGATACACTTAACAAGAGAAAACATAATTTATGCTTACCTGATAAATTTATTTCTCTTGTAGTGTATCCAGTCCACGGCCCGCCCTGTCCTTTTAAGTCAGGTCTAAATTTTAATTAAACTACAGTCACCACTGCACCCTAAGGTTTCTCCTTTCTCTGTTTGTTTTCGGTCGAATGACTGGATATGACAGTTAGGGGAGGAGCTATATAGCAGCTCTGCTGTGGGTGATCCTCTTGCAACTTCCTGTTGGGAAGGAGAATATCCCACAAGTAATGGATGATCCGTGGACTGGATACACTACAAGAGAAATAAATTTATCAGGTAAGCATAAATTATGTTTTTTAAATGGTACCGGTTTGTACTATTTACTCTCTAGCAGAAAAGTGATAAAGAATTCTGCTGAGAGGAAAATGATTTTAGCATGTTGTAACTAAAATCCACTGCTGTTCCCACACAGGACTGAGGAGTACCAGAAAACTTCAGTTTGGGGGGAACAGTTTGCAGGCTTGACTGCAATGAGGTATGTTCAGTCATTTATTTCTAGACAAGACTGAGATAATGCTAGAAGACTGACAAGAGCCCCATGTGGGGAGGGTAAGCTATGTTCTGAGACTTACTATAGAATTGAATGCTTACATGACAAGGCTAAATAGGCTGGTTGACACTAATGCAGGGCAATCGATTATTTATTTAAGAAATACTCGTTGGAGACACATTTTTAAGCACTTTGGAGTGTTTTACTGGGGTTATTATCCACATGGCATAAATTTAGTCACTTGGAAGTGATTTTTGTAGGCCTCACAACTCCGGAGTGGAGTGGGAGGGGCCTAATTTGGCGCCTCAGATGCGCACTTAGAATTGAGAGACTGTTTCATGCTGCTTCACATGGAGGGTCCAGCTGCTGATTGAGGGCCTAGATGAAGCTTTATTTCCCCAAAACTGATCCCTAAGGGCAGGTAGGGCCACAGCAGTAAGCTGTGGCAAGGTGCTGTAGTTAATTAACCGGTTGTTGGCTTTAGGCTGCTCCGGTTTGGGCATTAAGGCGTTCTGAAACTTGCTGTGCAATCATATTAAAGCCTTAGGTACATACTGTGAAAATTTCAAAAGGATTGGTGCATTTTTCACTGTTTTGTAAAATTGTGTGCTCTTTTTATTTCTTAAAGGCACAGTAACGTTTTTTCAAATTGTGTTTTTTATTTGATTAAAGTGTTTTCCAAGCCTGCTTGTGTATGCTACTAGTCTGTTAAACATGTCTGACACTAAGGAAAATCCTTGTTCAATGTGTTTAGAAGCCATGGTGGAGTCAGATTCATTAGCGTTTAAATTTAAACTGGAACACCTCCGCGTATTGCTCAGGGAGGTATTAGCCACTCTGGATGATTGTGATCCTATGGTGGTCCCAGAGAAATTGTGTAAAATGGACAAGTACCTAGAGGTCCCTGTATACACTGATGCGTTTCCGATCCCTAAAAGGGTTGTGGATATTGTTACTAGGGAGTGGGATAGACCAGGTGTCCCTTTTGTTCCCCCCCCTATTTTTAAGAAAATGTTCCCCATAACTGACCCCAGGCGGTACTCGTGGCAGACGGTCCCTAAGGTAGAGGGGGCTGTTTCTTCACTTGCTAAGCGCACAACCATACCAATTGAAGACAGTTGTGCTTTTAAAGATCCTATGGATAAAAAATTAGGTTTACTTAAGAAAATTTTTGTTCAACAAGGTTTCCTTCTCCAACCTATTGCCTGCATTATTCCTGTAACTTCTGCAGCGGCTTTCTGGTTTGAGGCGCTGGAGGAGTTGCTCCAGACGGAGACCTCATATGGCGAAATTATGGATAGAATTAAGGCTCTAAAGCTAGCTAATTCTTTTATCACAGACGCCGCCTTGCAATTAGCTAAGTTAGCAGCAAAAAATTTAGGTTTCGCCATTATGGTGTTCAGAGCGCTTTGGCTCAAGTCATGGTCGGCCGATGTGTCGTCAAAATCCAAATTATTAAATATCCCTTTCAAGGGAAAGACCCTTTTCGGGCCAGAATTGAAAGAGATTATTTCAGATACTCGGACAATCTTACCTATGATCCAGGAAGGTCAATATATGACTACCGTGGATCTAAAGGATGTGTACCTGCATATCCCTATCCACAAAGATCATCATCAGTTCCTCAGGTTCGCTTTCCTAGACAAGCATTACCAGTTCGTGGCTCTTCCATTCGGTTTAGCCACTGCTCCCAGAATTTTCACAAAGGTGCTAGGGTCCCTTCTGGCGGTTCTAAGACCACGGGGCATAGCAGTGGCGCCTTATTTGGACCACATCTTAATTCAGGTGCCGTCCTTTCACAGAGCCAAGGCTCACACAGAGATTGTATTGGCCTTTCTGAGGTTTCACGGGTGGAAGTTGAACGTCAAAAAGAGTTCTCTGTCCCCACTCACAAGGGTTTCCTTCCTAGGAACACTAATAGATTCAGTAGAAATTAAAATATTTCTGACGGAGGTCAGAAAGTTGAAACTTTTAACTACTTGCCGAGTTCTTCATTCCATTCCTCGGCCATCTGTAGCTCAGTGCATGGAGGCAATCGGATTAATGGTAGCGGCAATGGACATAGTCCCTTTTGCTCGGATACACCTCAGACCACTGCAACTATGCATGCTCAAACAGTGGAATGGGGATTATGCAGATTTGTCTCCTCAAATTCAGTTGGACCAGGAGACCAGAGATTCTCTTCTCTGGTGGTTGTCTCAGGACCACCTGTCTCAGGAAATATGTTTCCGCAGGCCAGAGTGGGTCATTGTGACGACCGACGCCAGTCTGTTAGGCTGGGGTGCGGTCTGGGAGTCCCTGAAAGCTCAGGGCTTATGGTCTCGGGAAGAAACGCTTCTGCCGATAAACATTCTGGAACTGAAGGCGATATTCAAAGCTCTTCAGGCATGGCCTCAACTAGCCACGGCCAAATTCATCAGATTTCAGTCGGACAACATCACGACTGTAGCTTACGTCAATCATCAGGGGGGAACAAAGAGTTCCCTAGCGATGACGGAAGTAACCAAAATAATCAGGTGGGCGCAGGATAACTGCTACCATCTCTCAGCAATTCACATCCCAGGAGTAGACAACTGGGAGGCGGATTTTCTAAGTCGTCAGACTTTTCACCCGGGGGAGTGGGAACTCCACCCGGAGGTATTTGCCCAGCTGACTCAGCTATGGGGCACTCCAGAATTGGATCTGATGGCGTCCCGTCAGAACGCCAATCTTCCTCTCTACGGGTCCAGGTCCCGGGACCCCAAGGCGGTATTGTTAGATGCTCTAGCAGCGCCTTGGTCCTTCAATCTGGCTTATGTTTTTCCACCGTTTCCTCTCCTCCCGCGTCTGGTCGCCAGAATCAAGCAGGAGAAGGCTTCGGTGATTCTGATAGCACCTGCGTGGCCACGCAGGACTTGGTATGCAGACCTAGTGGACATGTCATCTGTCCCACCATGGACACTGCCAATGAGGCAGGATCTTCTAATATAGGGTCCGTTCAAGCATCCAAATCTAGTTTCTCTACGTCTGACTGCTTGGAGATTGAACGCTTAATTCTATCAAAGCGTAGGTTCTCTGAGTCAGTTATAGATACTAGATACTAGAAAGCCTATCACCAGGAAAATCTACCATAAGATATGGCGGAAATCTCTTTGTTGGTGTAAATCCAAGGGTTACTCATGGAGTAAGATTAGGATTCCCAGGATATTGTCCTTTCTCCAAGAAGGATTGGAGAAAGGTTTGTCAGCTAGTTCCTTAAAAGGACAATTATCCGCTCTGTCTATCCTTGTACACAAGTGTCTGGCAGAGGTACCAGACGTTCAAGCGTTTGCTTTAGTCAGAATCAAGCCTGTCTATAAACCTGTGGCTCCGCCATGGAGTCTAAATCTAGTTCTTTCAGTTCTTCAAGGGGTTCCGTTTGAACCTTTACATTCCATAGATATAAGGTTGTTATCTTGGAAAGTTTTGTTTCTCTTGTTAGGTGTATCCAGTCCACGGATCATCCATTACTTGTGGGATATTCTCCTTCCTAACAGGAAGTTGCAAGAGGATCACCCACAGCTGAGCTGCTATATAGCTCCTCCCCTAACTGCCATATCCAGTCATTCTCTTGCAAGCTCTCAACATAGCTGGAGGTAGTTAGAGGAAAGTGGTAAAATATAGTTAGTTTTTTCTTCTATCAAAAGTTTATTGTTTTTAAATGGTACCGGAGTGTACTGTTTTATCTCAGGCAGCATTTAGAAGAAGAATCTGCCTGCGTTTTTCTATGATCTTAGCAGAAGTAACTAAGATCCACTGCCGTTCTCACATATGTCTGAGGAGTGAGGTAACTTCAGAGGGAGAATGGCGTGCAGGGTATCCTGCAATAAGGTATGTGCAGTTAAGTTTTTCTAGGGATGGAATTTGCTAGAAAATGCTGCTGATACCGGATTAATGTAAGTTAAAGCCTAAATACAGTGATTTAATAGCGACTAGTATCAGGCTTGCTTTCAGAGGTATATACTCTGATTAATGTGCAACATAAAACGTTTGCTGGCATGTTTAATCGTTTTTATATACGCTTTGGTGATAAAACTTATTGGGGCCTAGTTTTTTCCACATGGCTGGCTTTATTTTTGCCTAGAAAAAGTTTCCTGAGGCTTTCCACTATTATAGTATACAAGTTACAGTTGGTGCAGTTAAAATTACAAACTGTGACATTCAGCTTCCCTCAGCAGTCCCCTGCATGCTATAGGACATCTCTGAAGGGCTCAAAAGGCTTCAAAAGTAGGAGCTGTGGCAGTTGTTATGACTGTTTAAAAAACATATTTTTCGTTTTGTTAATCTGTTTTTTGTATTAAGGGGTTAATCATCCATTTGCAAGTGGGTGCAATGCTCTGCTAACTTGTTACATACACTGTAAAAATTTCGTTAGTTTAACTGCCTTTTTTCACTGTTATTTCAAATTTTGGCAAAATTTGTTTCTCTTAAAGGCACAGTAACGTTTTTTTATATTGCTTGTTAACTTGATTTAAAGTGTTTTCCAAGCTTGCTAGTCTCATTGCTAGTCTGTATAAACATGTCTGACATAGAGGAAACTCCTTGTTCATTATGTTTAAAAGCCATGGTGGAACCCCATAGGAGAATGTGTACTAAATGTATTGATTTCACTTTACACAATAAAGATCAGCTGTTATCTTTTAAAGAATTATCACCAGAGGATTCTGACGAGGGGGAAGTTATGCCGACTAACTCTCCCCACGTGTCGGACCCTTTGACTCCCGCTCAAGGGACTCATGCTAAAATGGCGCCAAGTACATCAAAGACGCCCATAGCGATTACTTTGCAGGACATGGCGGCAATCATGGATAATACCCTGTCAGCGGTATTAGCCAGACTGCCTGAATTCAGAGGAAAGCGCGATAGCTCTGGGGTTAGACGTAATACAGAGCGCGCAGATGTTTTAAGGCCCATGTCTGATACTGCGTCACAATATGCAGAAGCTGAGGAAGAGCTTCAGTCTGTGGGTGACGTCTCTGACTCGGGGAAACCTGATTCAGATATGTCTACTTTTAAAGTTAAGCTTGAGAACCTCCGGGTGTTGCTTGGAGAGGTTTTAGCTGCTCTGAATGACTGTGACACAATTGCAGTGCCAGAGAAATTGTGTAGACTGGATAAATACTACGCGGTGCCGGTGTGTACTGACGTTTTTCCAATACCTAAAAGGTTTACAGAAATTATTACTAAGGAGTGGGACAGACCCCGTGTGCCGTTTTCCCCCCTCCTATTTTTAGAAAAATGTTTCCAATAGACGCCACCACACGGGACTTATGGCAGACGGTCCCTAAGGTGGAGGGAGCAGTTTCTACTTTAGCAAAGCGTACCACTATCCCTGTCGAGGACAGTTGTGCTTTTCAGATCCAATGGATAAAAAATTAGAAGGTTACCTTAAGAAAATGTTTATTCAACAAGGTTTTATCCTGCAGCCCCTTGCATGCATTGCTCCTGTCACTGCTGCTGCGGCGTTCTGGTTTGAGTTTCTGGAAGAGGCCTTTCAGACAGCTACTCCATTGACTGAAATACTTGACAAGCTTAGAACACTTAAGCTCGTTAATTCTTTTGTTTGTGATGCCATTGTTCATTTGACTAAACTAACGGCTAGGAATTCTGGATTCGCCATCCAGGCGCGTAGGGCGCTATGGCTTAAATCTTGGTCAGCTTACGTGACTTCAAAGTCTAAATTACTTAACATTCCCTTCAAGGGGCAAACCCTATTCGGGCCTGGTTTGAAGTAAATTATTGCTGACATTACTGGAGGTAAGGGTCATACCCTTCCTCAGGACAGGGCCAAATCAAGGGCCAAACAGTCTAATTTTCGTGCCTTTCGAAACTTCAAGGCAGGTGCAGCATCAACTTCCTCTGCTACGTAACAAGAGGGAACTTTTGCGCAATCCAAGCCGGGCTGGAAATCTAACCAGGCCTGGAGCAAAGGCAAGCAGGCCAGAAAGCCTGCTGCTGCCTCTAAGACAGCATGAAGGAACGGCCCCCTATCCGGCAACGGATCTAGTAGGGGGCAGGCTTTCTCTCTTCGCCCAGGCGTGGGCAAGAGATGTTCAGGATCCCTGGGCGTTGGAGATCATATCTCAGGGATATCTTCTGGACTTCAAAGCTTCCCCCCCACAAGGGAGATTTCACCTTTCGAGATTATCTGTAAACCAGATAAAGAAAGAGACATTCTTACGCTGTGTGCAAGACCTCCTAATAATGGGAGTGATCCATCCAGTTCCACAGATGGAACAAGGACAGGGATTTTATTCAAATCTGTTTGTGGTTCCCAAAAAAGAGGGAACCTTCAGACCAATTTTGGATCTAAAGATCTTAAACAAATTACTCAGAGTTCCATCGTTCAAAATGGAAACTATTCGGACAATCCTACCTATGATCCAGGAGGGTCAGTACATGACCACAGTGGATTTGAAGGATGCTTACCTTCACATACCGATTCACAAAGATCATCATCGGTTCCTAAGGTTTGTCTTTCTAGACAGGCATTACCAGTTTGTGGCTCTTCCCTTCGGGTTAGCTACAGCCCCAAGAATTTTTACAAAGGTTCTGGGGTCTCTTCTGGCGGTCATAAGACCACGGGGCATAGCAGTGGCCCCTTATCTAGACGACATCCTGATACAGGCGTCAAACTTCCAAATTGCAAATCTCATACAGACATAGTGTTGGCATTTCTGAGGTCGCATGGGTGGAAAGTGAACGAGGGAAAGAGTTCTCTATCACCCCTCACAAGGGTTTCCTTCCTAGGAACTCTGATAGATTCTGTAGAAATGAAAATTTACCTGACGGAGTCCAGGTTATCAAAGCTTCTAAATTCCTGCCGTGTTCTTCACTACATTCCGCACCCTTCAGTGGCTCAGTTCATGGAAGTGATCGGCTTAATGGTAGCGGCGATGGACATAGTGCCATTTGCGCGCCTACATCTCAGACCGCTGCAACTCTGCATGCTCAGTCAGTGGAATGGGGATTACACAGATTTGTCCCCTCTACTAAATCTGGATCAAGAGACCAGGGATTCTCTTCTCTGGTGGCTATCTCAGGTCCATCTGTCCAAAGGTATGACCTTTCGCAGGCCAGATTGGACAATTGTAACAACAGATGCCAGCCTTCTAGGTTGGGGTGCAGTCTGGAATTCCCTGAAGGCTCAGGGATCGTGGACTCAGGAGGAGAAACTCCTCCCAATAAATATTCTGGAGTTAAGAGCAATATTCAATGCTCTTCTAGCTTGGCCTCAGTTAGCAACCCTGAGGTTCATCAGATTTCAGTCGGACAACATCAGGACTGTGGCTTACATCAACCATCAAGGGGGGACCAGAAGCTCCCTAGCGATGTTAGAAGTCTCCAAGATAATTCGCTGGGCAGAGACTCACTCTTGCCATCTATCAGCGATCCATATCCCAGGTGTAGAGAACTGGGAGGCGGATTTTCTAAGTCGTCAGACTTTTCATCCGGGGGAGTGGGAACTCCATCCGGAGGTGTTTGCTCAATTGGTTCATTGTTGGGGGACACCAGAATTGGATCTCATGGCGTCTCGCCAGAACGCCAAGCTTCCTTGTTACGGATCCAGGTCCAGGGACCCAGAAGCGACGCTGATAGATGCTCTAGCAGCACCGTGGTTCTTCAACCTGGCTTATGTGTTTCCACCGTTTCCTCTGCTCCCTCGACTGATTGCCAAAATCAAACAGGAGAGAGCATCGGTGATCTTGATTGCGCCTGCGTGGCCACGCAGGACCTGGTATGCAGACCTGGTGGACATGTCATCCTTGCCACCTTGGCCTCTGCCTCTGAGACAAGACCTTCTACTACAAGGTCCTTTCAATCATCCAAATCTAATTTCTCTGAGACTGACTGCCTGGAGATTGAACGCTTGATTTTATCAAGGCGTGGCTTCTCCGAGTCAGTCATTGATACCTTAATACAGGCACGAAAGCCTGTAACCAGGAAAATCTACCATAAGATATGGCGCAAATATCTTCATTAGTGTGAATCCAAGAATTACTCATGGAGTAAGGTTAGGATTCCTAGGATATTGTCCTTTCTCCAAGAGGGTTTGGATAAAGGATTATCAGCTAGTTCTTTAAAGGGACAGATTTCTGCTCTGTCTATCCTTTTGCACAAGCGTCTGGCAGAGATTCCAGACATCCTGGCATTTTGTCAGGCTTTGGTTAGAATTAAGCCTGTGTTTAAACCTGTTGCTCCTCCATGGAGCTTAAACTTGGTTCTTAAGGTTCTTCAAGGAGTTCCGTTTGAACCCCTTCATTCCATTGATATCAAACTTTTATCTTGGAAAGTTCTGTTTTTGATGGCTATTTCCTCGGCTCGTAGAGTCTCTGAGTTATCAGCTTTACAATGTGATTCTCCTTATCTGATTTTCCATACAGATAAAGTAGTAATGCGTACAAAACCTGGGTTTTTACCTAAGGTAGTTTCCAACAAGAATATCAATCAAGAGATTGTTGTTCCATCATTGTGTCCTAATCCTTCTTCAAAGAAGGAACGTCTTTTACATAATTTGGACGTAGTCCGTGCTTTAAAGTTTTACTTACAAGCGACTAAAGATTTTCGTCAAACATCTTCCCTGTTTGTTGTTTACTCTGGACAGAGGAGAAGTCAAAAGGCTTCGGCAACCTCTCTTTCTTTTTGGCTTCGGAGCGTAATACGCTTAGCCTATTAGACTGCTGGACAGCAGCCCCCTGAAAGGATTACAGCTCATTCTACTAGAGCTGTGGCTTCCACCTGGGCCTTTAAAAATGAGGCTTCTGTTGAACAGATTTGCAATGCGGCGACTTGGTCTTCGCTTCATACCTTTTCAAAATTTTACAAATTTGATACTTTTGCTTCTTCGGAGGCTATTTTTGGGAGAAAGGTTCTACAGGCAGTTTGGTCCCTTCCGTTTAAGTACCTGCCTTGTCCCTCCCTTCATCCGTGTACTTTAGCTTTGGTATTGGTATCCCACAAGTAATGGATGATCCGTGGACTGGATACACCTAACAAGAGAAAACATAATTTATGCTTACCTGATAAATTTATTTCTCTTGTGGTGTATCCAGTCCACGGCCCGCCCTGTCCTTTTAAGGCAGGTCTAAATTTTAAACTACAGTCACCACTGCACCCTATGGTTTCTCCTTTCTCGGCTAGTTTCGGTCGAATGACTGGATATGGCAGTTAGGGGAGGAGCTATATAGCAGCTCTGCTGTGGGTGATCCTCTTGCAACTTCCTGTTGGGAAGGAGAATATCCCACAAGTAATGGATGATCCGTGGACTGGATACACCACAAGAGAAATAAATTTATCAGGTAAGCATAAATTATGTTTTTTAGTAGCTATCTCTTCTGCTCGAAGAGTTTCAGAAATATCTGCCTTACAGTGTGATTCACCTTACCTGGTGTTCCACGCAGATAAGGTAGTTTTGCGTACCAAGCCTAGTTTTCTTCCTAAAGTTGTTTCTAACAAGAATATTAACCAGGAAATAGTTGTTCCTTCTCTGTGTCCTAATCCTTCTTCTCTGTGTCCTAATCCTTCTTCTTGATGTAGTTTGTGCTTTAAAGTTCTATTTACAAGCAACTAAGGATTTCAGACAAACATCTTCCTTGTTTGTTATCTATTCTGGTAAGAGGAGAGGTCAGAAAGCGACTGCTACCTCTCTTTCCTTTTGGCTGAAAAGCATCATCCGTTTGGCCTATGAGACTGCTGGCCAGCAGCCTCCTGAAAGAATTACTGCTCATTCTACCAGAGCAATGGCTTCCACATGGGCTTTCAAGAATGAGGCTTCTGTTGAACAGATTTGTAAGGCAGCGACTTGGTCTTCACTGCATACTTTTGCCAAATTTTACAAATTCGATACTTTTGCTTCTTCGGAGGCTATTTTTGGGAGAAAGGTTTTGCAAGCAGTGGTGCCTTCCGTTTAAGGTACCTGTCTTGTTCCCTCCCTTCATCCGTGTCCTAAAGCTTTGGTATTGGTATCCCACAAGTAAAGGATGAATCCGTGGACTGGATACACCTTGCAAGAGAAAACAGAATTTATGCTTAGCTGATAAATTACTTTCTCTTGCGGTGTATCCAGTCCACGGCCCGCCCTGGCATTTAAGTCAGGTAAATTTTTTTTGTTTAAACTACAGTCACCACTGCACCCTATGGTTTCTCCTTTTTCTTCCTAACCTTTGGTCGAATGACTGGGGGGTGGAGCTAGAGGGGGAGCTATATGGACAGCTCTGCTGTGTGTTCTCTTTGCCACTTCCTGTAGGGAATGAGAATATCCCACAAGTAAAGGATGAATCCGTGGACTGGATACACCGCAAGAGAAAGTAATTTATCAGGTAAGCATAAATTCTGTTTTTTCAAATAACGATATCAATAGAATGAAGAAAAATTGATAATAGGAGTAAATTAGAAAGTTGCTTAAAATTGCATGCACTATCTGAATCACGGAAGAAAAAATTTGGGTTCAGTGTCCCTTTAACCTCAACTATGCTGATTAGTGTAAATAAGTCAGTGTAAATAAATAAGTATATGGACATTTCTCTCCGTGCCCACTCGAAGCAAACCTGTTATAAAACAGATTTCTCCTTCCTGGAGTCTTAACTTGGTTTATGTTTTGCAGGCTCCTTCTTTTCAGAACATGCATAATGTGGATATCAAGCTTTTATCATGGAAGGTGCTGTTTCTGTTAGCTATCTCTTCAGCTAGAAGAGTCTCGGAATTATCTTCTCTTTCTTTCATGTAATTGGCAAGAGTCCATGAGCTAGTGAGGTATGGGATATACAATCCTACCAGGAGGGGCAAAATTTCCCAAACCTCAAAATGCCTATAAATACACCCCTCACCACACCCACAATTCAGTTTTACAAACTTTGCCTCCTATGGAGGTGGTGAAGTAAGTTTGTGCTAAGATTTCTACGTTGACATGCGCTTCTCAGCATTTTGAAGCCCGATTCCTCTCAGAGTACAGCGAATGTCAGAGGGACGTGGAGAGTATCACCTATTGTATGCAATGATTTTCCTAATGGGGGTCTTTTTCATAGGTTCTCTGTTATCGGTCGTAGAGATTCATCTCCTACCTCCCTTTTCAGATCGACGATATACTCTCATATACCATTACCTTTACTGATAACTGTTTCAGAACTGGTTTGGCTATCTGCTATATGTGGATGGGTGTCTTTTGGTAAGTATGTTTTTATTTCTTAAGACACCTCAGCTATGGTTTGGCACTTTATGCATTTATATAAAGTTCTAAATATATGTATTGTACTTATATTTGCCATGAGTCAGGTTCATGTATTTCCTTTTGCAGATTGTCAGTTTCATGTTTGGGAAAAGTTAATATTAAGAAATATTTTTCTTACCTGGGGTTTAGTCTTTTTTTCAATTGACTACTTTGTTTCAAATTGCCGGCTGACTTAGGCTCTCGGGTGCGCCAAATGCTACACTTTATTGCATCATTCTTGGCGCGAAAGGCACGTCCGTTAACGCAAGTTCGTCATTTCCAGCGTTGTAATTGACGCAGAGGTTTCACACAGGGTTGCGTTGTTAGTGAAGCGGTCATTTCCGGACATGGTTGGCGCCAAAAAAATTTCTGTTACGTTGTGCATCATGCTTGGCGCCAAATTTTTTTCATTATGTATTGCCCCATTGCTTTTGCCTCTGGCCTTTTTCTATGTCAGAGGGCTATGCTATTTGCATTTTTTCCCATTCCTGAAACTGTCATATAAGGAAATTTATCATTTTGTTTATATGTTGTTTTTTCTTTTACATTTTGCAAGATGTCTCATTCTGATCCTGCCTCAGAAGTATCTGTTGGAACTTTGCTGCCTGACATCGGTTCTACCAAAGCTAAGTGCATTTGTTGTAAAATTGTGGAGATTATATCTCCTAATGTGATTTGTATTAGTTGTCATGATAAACATTTACATGCAGATAGTGTGTCCATCAGTAATAGTACATTGCTGGTTGCAGTTCCTTCAACTTCTTATGTACATGATATACCTATGAATTTTAAAGAATTTGTTACTGATTCTATTCAGAAGGCTTTGTCTGCATTTCCACCTTCTAATGAACGTAAGAGGTCTTTTAAAACTTCTCATAAAGTTGATGAAATTTCAAATGACCGACAACATAATGAATTATCCACCTCTGATGAGGATCTATCTGATTCAGGAGATCCTTCCTCAGAGATTGACACTGACAAATCTACTTATTTATTTAAAATGGAGTATATGCGTTCTTTGTTAAAAGAAGTGTTAATTACTTTGGATATTGAGGAAGCTAGTCCTCTTGATATTAAAACCAGTAAACGTTTAAATGCGGTTTTTAAACCTCCTGTGGTTACTAATATGGTTTTTCCTATTTCTGATAGGATTTCTAAGGAATGGAATAAGCCGGGTACTCCTTTTAATCCTTATGCAAGGTTTAAAAAATTGTATCCTTTAATATCAGTGTATCTTCCTGTATTCCCAATGCTGCTCAAATGCCTCTCTGTCATGGCCCCAGGTGTGGTTTGTGTGGTTAGAGGACTGAGATCAATTCTTTATCTTTAAAATGTTACACCCAATGTGTTTGTTTGTTTCCCTCTCCCCCAGTTCTTCCCCCACCACTATATACTCCCAATACTGTACATATGCATATCTATCACAGATCCAAGAGTGGTCTATCTAATGTGAAATTTGGGGTCAATTAAGGCATACATTGCATTTAACAGGTGTACTCAAAAGTTGAAATGTCTGACTACAAGCATGCCTCACACCTGGAAATAACATATATAATGGACTATTGTGATGAAGCATTATCCTGCAATGGATTTGATGAACGCAACTTGTTTGTTTTTCCTTCCCTTAGTTTTCCCCCTCCTTGCTCCATACTCCCAACACTGTATATAAATATATCTGTCATAGACCCAAGAGTGGTCTACATAGCGAGATATTTGGGATCAATTAAGGCATACATTGCATTTAACGGGTATCTTCAAGTATTAAAATGACTGATCTTAAGCATGCCTCACACCTTGAAACAGTGTGTACAATGGGTTATTGTGATGAAGCACTATACTGTATCAGCTTTGAAGTACAATGTGTATATTTGAATTATGCCGTGTATGTTTTGTTTATCAAAATAAAGCTCTTTTGAAAACTAAAAAAAAAAAAAAAATTGTATCCTTTACCAGCAATTTCAATAGAGTTTTGGGAAAAGATCCCCAAAGTTGATGGGGCTATTTCTACTCTTGCTAAATGAACCACTATTCCTATGGAAGATAGAACTTCCTTTAAAGATCCTTTAGATAGGAAGCTTGAATCTTATCTAAGAAAAGCCTATTTATATTCAGGTCATCTTCTTAGGCCTGCAATTTCTTTGGCTGATGTTGCAACTGCTTCAACTTTTTGGTTGGCGAATTTAGCGCAACAGGAATTGGATTCTGACTTATATAGCATTGTTCGTTTACTACAACATGCTAATCATTTTATTTTTTATGCTATTTTTGATATTATCAAAGTTGATGTTAGATCCATGTCTTTAGCTATTTTAGCTAGAAGAGCTTTGTGGCTTAAATCTTGGAATGCTGATATCACATCTAAGTCTAGATTACTATCTCTCTCTTTCCAAGGTAATAATTTATTTGGTTCTCAGTTGGATTCTATTATTTCAACTGTTACTGGGGGGAAGGGAGTTTTTTGCCTCAGGATAAAAAACCTAAGGGTAAATCTAAGGCTTCTAATCGTTTTCGTTCCTTTCGTCAAAATAAGGAACAAAAACCTAATCCTTCCCCCAAGGAATCTGTTTCCAATTAGAAGCCTTCCTCAAATTGGAATAAATCCAAGCCTTTTAAGAAACCAAAATCAGCCCCTAAGTATGCATGAAGGTACGGCCCTCATTCCAGCTCAGCTGGTAGGGGGCAGATTAAAGTTTTTCAAGGATGTTTGGGCAAATTCTGTCCAAAATCAATGGATTCAAAACATTGTCTCTCAGGAGTACCGAATAGGATTCAGAGTAAGACCTCCTGTGAGAAGATTTTTTTCTCTTGCATCCCAGTGAATCCAGTAAAAGCCCAGGCTTTCCTGAAGTGTGTTTCAGACCTGGAGGTTTCAAGGGGTAATCATGCCAGTTCCTTTTCAGGAACAAGGTCTGGGGTTTTATTCAGGCCCATTCATTGTCCCAAAGAAAGAAAATTCTTTTAGACCAGTTTTGGATCTGAAAATTTTGAATCGTTATGTAAGAGTACCAACTTTCAAGATGGTGACTATAAGGACTCTTCTGCCTTTTGTTCAGCAAGGACATTATATGTCCACAATAGACTTGCAGGATGCATACCCTTCATATTCTGATTCATCTAGAACATTATCAGTTCCTGAGATTCTCTTTTCTAGACAAGCTTTACCAATTTGTTGCTCTTCCATTTGGCCTAGCAACAGCTCCAAGAATCTTTTCAAAGGTTCTGGGTGCCCTACTCCCTGTAATCAGAGAACAGGGTATTGTGGTGTTTCCTTATTTGGATGACATCTTGGTACTAACTCAGTCACTACTTTCTGCAGAATCGCACACAAATCAACTAGTGTTGTTTCTTCGAAAACATGGCTGGAGTATCAATTTACAAAAACGTTTTTTGATTCCTCAGACAAGGGTCACCTTTTTAGGTTTCCAGATAGATTCAGTGTCCATGACTCTGTCTCTAACAGACAAGAGACGTTTGAAATTGGTTGCAGCATGTCGGCACCTTCAGTCTCAGTCATTCCCTTTAGTGGCTATGTGCATGGAAGTTTTAGGCCTCATGACTGCAGCATCGGACGCGATTCCTTTTGCTCATTTTCACATGAGACCTCTCCAGCTTTGCATGCTGAATCAATGGTGCCGGGATTTTACAAAGATATCACAATTAATATCCTTAAATCCCAATGTTAGACACTCTCTGACGTGGTGGTTAAATCACCAGCGTTTAGTTCAAGGGGCCTCTTTTGTTTGGCCAACCTGGACTGTGATCACAACAGATGCGAGTCTTTCAGGTTGGGGAGCTGTCTGGGGATCTCTAACAGCACAAGGGGTTTGGAAATCTCAAGAGGCGAGATTACCAATCAATATTTCAGAACTCCGTGCAATTCTCAGAGCTCTTCAGTTTTGGCCTCTGTTGAAGAGTGAACCGTTCATTTGTTTTCAGGCAGACAATATCACAACGGTGGCATATGTCAATCATCAGGGTGGGACTCACAGTCCCCAAGCTATGAAAGAAGTATCTCAGATACTTGTTTGGGCGGAATCCACTCCTGACTTTCTGCGGTTCATATCCCAGGTGTAGACAATTGGGAGGCGGATTATCTCAGCTGTCAGACTTTACATCCAGGGGAGTGGTCTCTCCATCCGGATGTGTTTTCTCAGATTGTTCAGATGTGGGGTCTTCCAGAGATAGATCTCATTGCCTCTCATCTAAACAAGAAACTTCCCAGATACCTGTCCAGGTCCAGGGATGTTCAGGCGGAAGCAGTGGATGCGCTGACACTTCCTTGGTGTTATCATCCTGCTTACATTTTCCCGCCTCTAGTTCTTCCAAGAGTGATATCCAAAATCATCATGGAACAATCGTTTGTGTGCCTGGTGGCTCCAGCATGGCCACACAGGTTTTGGTATGCGGATCTTGTTCGGATCTCCAGTTGCCAACCTTGGCCACTTCTGTTAAGGCCGGACCTACTGTCTCAAGGTCCATTTCTTTCATGTAATTAGCAAGAGTCCATGAGCTAGTGACGTATGGGATATACATTCCTACCAGGAGGGGCAAAGTTTCCCAAACCTCAAAATGCCTACAAATACACCCCTCACCACACCCACAAATCAGTTTTTACAAACTTTACCTCCTATGGAGGTGGTGAAGTAAGTTTGTGCTAGATTCTACGTTGATATGCGCTCCGCAGCAGGTTGGAGCCCGGTTTTCCTCTCAGCGTGCAGTGAATGTCAGAGGGATGTGAGGAGAGTATTGCCTATTTGAATTCAATGATCTCCTTCTACGGGGTCTATTTCATAGGTTCTCTGTTATCGGTCGTAGAGATTCATCTCTTACCTCCCTTTTCAGATCGACTATATACTCTTATATATATATATATACCATTACCTCTGCTGATTTTCGTTTCAGTACTGGTTTGGCTTTCTACAACATGTAGATGAGTGTCCTGGGGTAAGTAAGTCTCATTTTCTGTGACACTCTAAGCTATGGTTGGGCACTTTTTTTATAAAGTTCTAAATATATGTATTCAAACATTTATTTGCCTTGACTCAGGATGTTCAACATTCCTTATTTTCAGACAGTCAGTTTCATATTTGGGATAATGCATTTGAATAAAACAATTTTTTTCTTACCTTAAAATTTGACTTTCCCTGTGGGCTGTTAGGCTCGCGGGGGCTGAAAATGCTTCATTTTATTGCGTCATTCTTAGCGCTGACTTTTTTGTCGCAAAATTTTTTCTCTGTTTCCGGCGTCATATGTGTCGCCGGAAGTTGCGTCATTTTTGACGTTCTTTTGCGCCAAAAATGTCGGCGTTCCGGATGTGGCGTCATTTTTGGCGCCAAAAGCATTTAGGCGCCAAATAATGTGGGCGTCTTATTTGGCGCTAAAAAAATATGGGCGTCACTTTTGTCTCCACATTATTTAAGTCTAATTTTTTATTGCTTCTGGTTGCTAGAAGCTTGTTCACTGGCATTTTTTCCCATTCCTGAAACTGTCATTTAAGGAATTTGATCAATTTTGCTTTATATGTTGTTTTTTCTATTACATATTGCAAGATGTCCCATGTTGAAGCTGAGTCAGAAGATACTTCTGGAAAATCGCTGCCTGGTGCTGGAGCTACCAAAGCTAAGTGTATCTGCTGTAAACTTTTGGTAGCTGCTCATCCAGCTGTTGTTTGTATTGAATGTCATGACAAACTTGTTAATGCAGATAATATTTCCTTTAGTAAAGTTACTTTACCTGTTGCTGTTCCATCAACATCTAATACTCAGTGTTCCTGATAACGTAAGAGATTTTGTTTCTAAATCCATTAAGAAGGCTATGTCTGTTATTCCTCCTTCTAGTAAACGTAAAAAGTCTTTTAAAACTTCTCATTTTTCAGATGAATTTTTAAATGAACATCATCATTCTGATTCTGATAATGGCTCTTCTGGTTCAGAGGATTCTGTCTCAGAGGTTGATGCTGATAAATCTTCATATTTATTTAAAATGGAATTTATTCGTTCTTTACTTAAAGAAGTCCTAATTGCATTAGAAATTGAGGATTCTGGTCCTCTTGATACTAAATCTAAACGTTTAGATAAGGTTTTTAAATCTCCTGTAGTTATTCCAGAAGTTTTTCCTGTTCCTGGTGCTATTTCTGAAGTAATTTCCAGGGAATGGAATAATTTGGGTAATTCTTTTACTCCTTCTAAACGTTTTAAGCAATTATATCCTGTGCCATCTGACAGATTAGAATTTTGGGATAAAATCCCTAAGGTTGATGGGGCTGTCTCTACTCTTGCTAAGCGTACTACCATTCCTACGGCAGATGGTACTTCCTTTAAGGATCCTTTAGATAGGAAAATTGAATCCTTTCTAAGAAAAGCTTACTTGTGTTCAGGTAATCTTCTTAGACCTGCTATATCTTTGGTGGATGTTGCTGCAGCTTCAACTTTTTGGTTGGAAGCTTTAGCGCAACAAGTAACAGATCATAATTCTCATAGCATTATTATTCTTCTTCAACATGCTAATAATTATATTTGTGATGCCATCTTTGATATCATTAGAGTTGATGTCAGGTATATGTCTCTAGCTATTTTAGCTAGAAGAGCTTTATGGCTTAAAACTTGGAATGCTGATATGTCTTCTAAGTCTACTCTGCTTTCCCTTTCTTTCCAGGGTAATAAATTATTTGGTTCTCAGTTGGATTCTATTATCTCAACTGTTACTGGAGGGAAAGGAACTTTTTTACCACAGGATAAAAAATCTAAAGGTAAATTTAGGTCTAATAATCGTTTTCGTTCCTTTCGTCACAACAAGGAACAAAAGCCTGATCCTTCATCCTCAGGAGCGGTATCAGTTTGGAAACCATCTCCAGTCTGGAATAAATCCAAGCCTTTTAGAAAATCAAAGCCAGCTCCTAAGTCCACATGAAGGTGCGGCCCTCATTCCAGCTCAGCTGGTAGGGGGCAGATTACGTTTTTTCAAAGGAATTTGGATCAATTCCGTTCACAATCTTTGGATTCAGAATATTGTTTCAGAAGGGTACAGAATTGGCTTTAAGATAAGGCCTCCTGCAAAGAGATTTTTTCTTTCCCGTGTCCCAGTAAATCCAGCGAAGGCTCAAGCATTTCTAAAATGTGTTTCAGATCTAGAGTTGGCTGGAGTAATTATGCCAGTTCCAGTTCTGGAACAGGGGATGGGGTTTTATTCAAATCTCTTCATTGTACCAAAGAAGGAGAATTCCTTCAGACCAGTTCTGGATCTAAAAATATTGAATCGTTATGTAAGGATACCAACATTCAAAATGGTAACTGTAAGGACTATCCTGCCTTTTGTTCAGCAAGGGCATTATATGTCTACAATAGATTTACAGGATGCATATCTGCATATTCCGATTCATCCAGATCACTATCAGTTTCTGAGATTCTCGTTCCTAGACAAGCATTACCAGTTTGTGGCTCTGCCATTTGGCCTAGCAACAGCTCCAAGAATTTTTACAAAGGTATTGTGGTATTTCCTTATTTGGACGATATCTTGGTACTTGCTCAGTCTTCACATTTAGCAGAATCTCATACGAATCGACTTGTGTGGTTTCTTCAAGATCATGGTTGGAGGATCAATTTACTAAAAAGTTCATTGATTCCTCAGACAAGGGTAACCTTTTTGGGTTTCCAGATAGATTCAGTGTCCATGACTCTATCTTTGACAGACAAGAGACGTCTAAAATTGATATCAGCTTGTCGAAACCTTCAGTCACAATTATTCCCTTCGGTAGCCTTATGCATGGAAATTCTAGGTCTTATGACTGCTGCATCAGACGCGATCCCCTTTGCTCGTTTTCACATGCGACCTCTTCAGCTCTGTATGCTGAACCAGTGGTGCAGGGATTACACAAAGATATCTCAATTAATATCTTTAAAACCGATTGTACGACACTCTCTGATGTGGTGGACAGATCACCATCGTTTAGTTCAGGGGGCTTCTTTTGTTCTTCCGACCTGGACTGTAATTTCAACAGATGCAAGTCTTACAGGTTGGGGAGCTGTGTGGGGGTCTCTGACGGCACAAGGGGTTTGGGAATCTCAGGAGGTGAGATTACGATCAATATTTTGGAACTCCGTGCAATTTTCAGAGCTCTTCAGTCTTGGCCTCTTCTAAAGAGAGAATCGTTCATTTGTTTTCAGACAGACAATGTCACATCTGTGGCATACATCAATCATCAAGGAGGGACTCACAGCCCTCTGGCTATGAAAGAAGTATCTCGAATTCTGGTTTGGGCGGAATCCAGCTCCTGTCTAATTTCTGCGGTTCATATCCCAGGTATAGACAATTGGGAAGCGGATTATCTCAGTCGCCAAACGTTGCATCCGGGCGAATGGTCTCTTCACCCAGAGGTATTTCTTCAGATTGTCCAAATGTGGGGACTTCCAGAAATAGATCTGATGGCCTCTCATCTAAACAAGAAACTTCCCAGGTATCTGTCCAGATCCAGGGATCCTCAAGCGGAAGCAGTGGATGCATTGTCACTTCCTTGGAAGTATCATCCTGCTTATATCTTTCCACCTCTAGTTCTTCTTCCAAGAGTGATCTCCAAGATTCTGAAGGAATGCTCGTTTGTTCTGCTGGTAGCTCCAGCATGGCCTCACAGGTTTTGGTATGCGGATCTTGTCCGGATGGCCTCTTGCCAACCGTGGACTCTTCCGTTAAGACCAGACCTTCTGTCGCAAGGTCCTTTTTTTCCATCAGGATCTCAAATCCTTAAATTTAAAGGTATGGAGATTGAACGCTTTATTCTTAGTCAAAGAGGCTCGTAAATCTGTATCTAGGGAGATATATTATAGAGTCTGGAAGACTTATATTTCTTGGTGTCTTTCTCATCATTTTTCCTGGCATTCTTTTAGAATTCCGAGGATTTTACAGTTTCTTCAGGATGGTTTGGATAAAGGTTTGTCTGCAAGTTCCTTGAAAGGACAAATCTCTGCTCTTTCTGTTCTTTTTCACAGAAAGATTGCTAATCTTCCTGATATTCATTGTTTTGTACAAGCTTTGGTTCGTATAAAACCTGTTAAGTCAATTTCTCCTCCTTGGAGTTTGAATTTGGTTCTGGGGGCTCTTCAAGCTCCTCCGTTTGACCCTATGCATTCATTGGACATTAAATTACTTTCTTGGAAAGTTTTTCTTCCTTTTGGCCATCTCTTCTGCCAGAAGAGTTTCTGAATTTTCTGCTCTTTCTTGTGAGTCTCCTTTTCTGATTTTTCACCAGGATAAGGCGGTGTTGCGAACTTCTTTTGAATTTTTACCTAAGGTTGTGAATTCCAACAACATTAGTAGAGAAATTGTGGTTCCTTCATTATGTCCTAATCCTAAGAATTCTAAGGAGAAATCATTGCATTCTTTGGATGTAGTTAGAGCTTTGAAATATTATGTTTAAGCCACTAAGAATTTCCGAAAGACTTCTAGTCTATTTGTTATCTTTTCCGGTTCTAGGAAAGGTCAGAAGGCCTCTGCCATTTCTTTGGCATCTTGGTTGAAATCTTTAATTCATCATGCTTATGTCGAGTCGGGTAAAACTCCGCCTCAAAGGATTACAGCTCATTCTACTAGGTCAGTTTCTACTTCCTGGGCGTTTAGGAATGAAGCTTCGGTTGATCAGATTTGCAAAGCAGCAACTTGGTCTTCTTTGCATACTTTTACTAAATTCTACCATTTTGATGTGTTTTCTTCTTCTGAAGCTGTTTTTGGTAGAAAAGTACTTCAGGCAACTGTTTCAGTTTGAATCTTCTGCTTATGTTTTCAGTTTTTTTCATTATAAAATTTAAACTTTATTTTGGGTGTGGATTATTTTTTCAGCGGAATTGGCTGTCTTTATTTTATCCCTCCCTCTCTAGTGACTCTTGCGCGGAAAGATCCACATCTTGGGTAGTCATTATCCCATACGTCACTAGCTCATGGACTCTTGCTAATTACATGAAAGAAAACATAATTTATGTAAGAACTTACCTAATAAATTCATTTCTTTCATATTAGCAAGAGTCCATGAGGCCCACCCTTTTGTGGTGGTTATGATTTTTTTGTATAAAGCACAATTATTCCAATTCCTTATTTTTTATGCTTTCGCACTTTTTTCTTATCACCCCACTTCTTGGCTATTCGTTAAACTGATTTGTGGGTGTGGTGAGGGGTGTATTTGTAGGCATTTTGAGGTTTGGGAAACTTTGCCCCTCCTGGTAGGAATGTATATCCCATACGTCACTAGCTCATGGACTCTTGCTAATATGAAAGAAATGAATTTATCAGGTAAGTTCTTACATAAATTATGTTTTTTCCATCAGGATCTCAAATTATTAAATTTGAAGGTATGGAAATTGAACGCTTAGTACTTAGTTATAGAGGTTTCTCTGACTCGGTAATTAATACTATGATATAAACTCGTAAATCTGTCTCTAGGAAGATTTATTATCGAGTTTGGAAGACTTACATTTCATGGTGTTTTTCTCATAAGTTCTCTTGGCATTCTTTTACAATTCCTAGATTTTTACAGTTTCTCCAGGATGGTTTGGATAGGGGTTTGTCTGCAAGTTCCTTGAAGGGACAAATCTCTACTCTGTTTTATTTCACAGATAGATTCCTAATCTTCCTGATATTCACTGTTTTGTACAGGCTTTAGTTCATATTAAGCTTGTCATTAAATCAATTTCTCCTCCTTGGAGTCTTAATTTGGTTTTGAAGGCGTTACAGGCTCCTCCTTTTGAGCCTATGCATTCTTTGGATATTAAACTACTTTCTTGGAAAGTGTTGTTCCTTTTGGCTATCTTTTCTGCTAGAAGAGTTTCTGAGCTATCGGCTCTTTCTTGTGAATCTCCTTTTCTGATTTTTCATTAGGATAAGGCAGTTTTGCGGACTTCATTTGAATTTTTACCTAAGGTTGTGAATTCTAACAACATTAGTAGAGAAATTGTTGTCCCTTCCTTGTGTCCTAATCCTAAGAATTCTTTGGAAAGATCCTTACATTCTTTGGATGTGGTGAGAGCTTTGAAATATTATATTGAAGCTACTAAAGATTTCAGGAAGACTTCTAGTCTATTTGTTATGTTTTCTGGTCCTAGGAAAGGTCAGAAGGCCTCTTGAATTTCCTTGGCCTCTTGGTTAAAGCTTTTGATTCATCAAGCTTATTTGGAGTCTGGTCTAGCCCCGCCTCAGAGAATTACAGCTCATTCTACTAGATCAGTCTCCACTTCGTGGGCTTTTAAGAATGAAGCTTCAGTTGACCAGATTTGCAAAGCAGCGACTTGGTCCTCTTTGCATACATTTACTAAATTCTACCGTTTTGATGTATTTGCTTCTTCAGAAGCAGTTTTTGGTAGAAAAGTTCTTCAGGCAGTTGTTTCAGTTTGTTTCTTCTGCTGATGTTTTAAGTTATTATTTTCTTCATAAGAATAACTTATATTTTGGGTTGTGGATTATTTTTTCCACATTTGGCTGTTGTTTATTTTTATCCCTCCCTCTCTAGTGACTCTTGCGTGGAGTTCCACATCTTGGATATTGATATCCCATACATCACTAGCTCATGGACTCTTGCCAATTACATGAAAGAAAACATAATTTATGTAAGAACTTACCTGATGAATTCATTTCTTTCATATTGGCAAGAGTCCATGAGGCCACCCCTTTTTATGGTGGTTATGATTTTTTTGTATAAAGCACAATTATTTCCAAATTCCTTTGTTGATGCTTTTTACTCCTTTCTTTATCACCCCACTACTTGGCTATTTGTTAAAACTGAATTGTGGGTGTGGTGAGGGGTGTATTTATAGGCATTTTGAGGTTTGGGAAACTTTGCCCCTCCTGGTAGGATTGTATATCCCATACGTCACTAGCTCATGGACTCTTGCCAATATGAAAGAAATGAATTTATCAGGTAAGTTCTTACATAAATTATGTTTTCTTGTGATCCTCATCCTATTTTTCATCAAGATAAGGCAGTTTTGAGAACTAGATTTGACTTTTTACCTAAGGTAGTGTCTTCAGACGATATAAGTAGGGACATTGTTGTTCTTTTTATTTTTTTGTCATAATCCAAAGAATTTTATGGAGAGCTTTGAAGGAAGTACTTAGGCAACTAAGAATTTCAAGCAGACTTTTATTTTGTTTATTTTTCTTGCTGTAGGAAAGGTCAGAAAGCTACGGTGTCTTGATGAAAGCTTTTGATTCAGAAGGCTTACTTGGAGGTGGGTCATTCTCTTCCTTAACAAATTACTCCCCATTATACTAGGTTAGTTTCCACGTCTTGGGCCTTTAAGAATGAGGCCTTGGTAGATCAGATTTCCAAGGCAGCTACTTGGTCTTTTTTGCATACTTTCACTGAATTCTACCATTTTGATATTTTTGCTTTTTTTGAAGCAGCTTATGGTAAGAAAGTTATTTAGGTTGCTGTTACTGGTTGATATGGGACTCTTTCTTTCTTTTTGTTCTTTGAAAAAAAAAAAAAAAAAAAAAATCATAACTATCATGCTAGTCCCGCCCTCATTACTCGTGGACTTCACTGCTTGGGTATTACGTTCTAAGGAGTAATGGATCATGGAATCTCACCACCTGTGGAAGAAAACACAATTTATGCTTACTTAATACATTTGTTTCATTCATGGTGGTTAGATTCTCCAAGACACCACCCTGTTATTTCTTCTGGTGGTGGTTTGTATTTTTTTTTTTTTTTGCACCTCTTCCCCCCACCCCCCTGCTTCATTTTTTTCGCTCTATTTTCCTTTTTCTACCTCTTTTTACAGACTAGTTGTTATAGAGGTGGAAGGGGTTTTATAGGGCTCTTTGAGTTTGGAAATTGGGTCATTCCCAGGAGTAATGGATCGTGTACTTTCGCCACTATAAAATAAATTAATTTATCAATAAACATAAATTATGTTTCATACATGTGGTTAGAGTCAATGATCCATTACTCATGGGAATTACCCTTCTCTACCACTAAGAGGAGGCAAAGAGTCCCAACCCCCAAGAGCTTTATAAAACCTGGTATGAAGTAAACTGGGCTTCCAAATTTATGCCTTTGTCCTTCAGGAGATTGAGAGTTTCTATTTTTGAAAGATGCAGATTCCTCCTAATTGATCAGCTAACCTTAACCTTTTTTGGGAAGAGTCCCATGATGCAGGAATTATCTAAGTGTGGAAACTGAAGATTGTAAATTTTAATCCAGCTATGGCTGCTTGTTTTTTTAAGGAAACTTCTGTTAAAGTGGCTGCTTTTATCTTTTGTGTCCAGGGCTGAAGGAAATGGTATTAGTTGTCCCTGTTTTTGTCTCAGGGCTGAACTAGATATTTATGCTTCTTCTAAAGCAGTCTTTGGTAGAATGTTTCTTCAGATTTTTTTTTTATGTGTATGTATATATGTACAGTATATGTGTGTGTGTATGTATGTATATATATATATATATATATATATATATATATATATATATACATATATATATATAGTATTAGATGGTAGACTTTTGCCACCTGTGTGAAAGAAAATATAATTTACATTTACCTGATAAATTAATTTCTATCATGGTCGTGAGAGTCTATGAGACCCCCCACCCGTGTGTTTTTCTGAGGTTAGTTTTTTCTTCAGCACATTTTTTTCCCTGTTCCTTTTATGGCTCTTATTCCTTTTTCTTACCTCACTTCCTTGGCTATACATTAGACTGAGGCATGTGTGAGGTGGAAGGGGTTTATAGAGTTCTTGGGGGTTTTAGACTCTTTGCCGTCTCCTAGTGGTAGAGAAGGGTAATTCCCATGAGTAATGGATTGTGGACTCTCACCACTATGAAAGAAATTAATTTATCAGGTAAAAATAAAAAATAAAAAATCTTGTTTTGTAAATTTTTTGTTTTAGCGTGCTCCTGGTTTTTTTTAGCATGCTTGGCTTTTATGGGTGCATTCTTTTTGTATAGTGTGCATCGACCTCACTTGCACTTTTTGATCTATACACGCATCGGCTTTTTTTGTATACAGCGTTACGCACATTGGTGTTGTTTCTGCCCGTCATTCTAATTTGCGAGCGTTGGCCTTGAGAGCTCATGGCGGCTTCCTTAAGGTGCATTGTCTTTGTTGTCATGTATCTGCTTTTTAGTGGGCATCAGTGTTTTTTTATCTTGCTATATAGGCCTCTGTTTATTAGTGTTTTTAGTTTAGTGTACGCCGTTCTCTTCCCCTCCCTGCTGCCGAGTTGTGTGCATGTCGATTTACCATTTGAGCGTAGGTTTTTTATTCCTTTCCCGCTGCGCTATCCCGTTGTTGCTTAGCATAGTAGGCGTTTTTTTCTTCTTGTAAGAGCTGTTATATTTTGAGTGTA